>NW_024425563.1:20630785-20710387 GCF_017311325.1 Ursus maritimus | reverse complement strand
ACACACACACACACACACACACACACACACACACGAGGTATATCAGAAGGGCACTGTCCTCTGGGTGAATAATTGTGGCCACCTTTGGGAGTTTGCACGGCCAGAAGGAAGGCGTGGCTGGGTACAGTAGGCCTTGGGAAATGGCCACTCCAGTAACTTCCTGCCTTTCTGAAGCCCCATCCTATGGGGTTCCCACCTCCGACCAAGCAGGTGTGGCTTTGTCCTTGAGCTGGCTCTGCCAGGCCTCACTGATTAACCAATGTGGGAGTTCAGAGATTTCCAGGGCAGCTAGGGTGGAGGCTGGAGAGAAAACAGAGCAAGTGGCCACCAGACACCATCGCCTACCCACATGTCCTCTCCAAGATGCTCAGGAGATGAATATTTGAAGACAGCCTCTGAATGAGATGGTGTTGACCACACACACTGTTGCTCTGGGCAACCCAAGAAGCAGAAAGTGGAGGGCGGGGAGGTGGTAGGGAAGGTAGGGGTGAGCCTTAGAGCTGAGAGTAGGACCAGAGTGACATAGGGTTTGCTCTGTGGGTGGTGTCAGGAGCCAGCATGGAGAGGCTACTTCTAGCTCAGAGACAGACAGACTCCTGGGAGCTGTGGTTTGTAGTGTCTGTATATTTGCATTTGGTGCTTCAGAGGGGAGTTTAAACTAAGGCAAATGGATGTGGCATTGACTATCAGAGAATAAGAGACCGCAGACTCATTCTCCATTATCTGGTTTTCTAACTGGATAGGCAGACAGGCCTAACATGCACCAGGCCTTATCCTGCAAGCATCGGATGTAACTCCAGAGAGGAACCAGCCAGACATCAAACTATGGCTTCTCTGCCAGGTTCTGTAGGGAGATACATGTCGATTATGTAACCCACAAATATGCATTATTGGCTATTATGATAGAGATTTGGCCCTAAAACCTCTTAGAACTCCAGGTCCCAGGAAATCAAGTCAGTTACCTCATGTCCAAGCCTGAGCTTTCCTGCATGTGCCTCCTTTCTCTTGGCCCCAGCCTGGTTCCTGTTTACTTTTCTTAGGGAGTGGGGCATGGGAAAAGGGCTTGGAGGCAGCCTTGGGCCATTTCATTTCACCACCCCTCTTGGAGGCCTGGGAGATGAGAAGATGCTGCTGACAATCTTTTTTTTTTTTTTTAAGATTTTATTTATTTATTTGAGAGAGAGCGAGCACGAGGAGGAGCAGAGGGAAAGGGACAAGCAGACTCCACGCCGAGCACAGAGCCCGGCGTGGGGCTTGATCCAGCGACGCTGAGATCATGACCTGAGCTGAAACCGAGAACCCGTTGCCCAACCCACTGAGGTACCCAGGCACCCCTGCTGATAACCATCTTAAAGGAAAAGTCAGGCGGTCCTGACCTGTGCGTCCTCAAGCAATGAGTGTTAGGATTTCAGGCGTCAGTCTTTTACCTTTTCTGGCACCACATCCTTCCCCATCTTTGGTTTCAGTTTTGATTGTGGCTCTTTGAGACAGGGGCATAAAGGGAGACTTAGTTCCCTTTGGGGTTGGAGTAAGTCAACATTAAAGTGACGTGGAGGGTTTCCTTAGGAGCTCTAATCTCAAGTGGGCTAGTGATTTTGTCTAAGACCCTTTTCCTCTCTGTGCTGCTTTCCTGCTTGCTGGAACTCACCTGAGCAAGTGTCCCCGTGTTGTGCCCTTTTCCCTAGAACATCCCATACCTGTGCCTCGGATTTTCTTCTACTTGCTGTTATTTGGACGTCTGCCGGAGATTGTCATGTCCCTGAGATATGGAGCTTGCCCTCTGGACAGAACTCTGTCTGCTGGTCCCTAAAGCAACAGCACATTCTCCAGGACCTCTTCTGCCCCCATTACATGGGGGTTAGTGTTAGATCCTGGACCCTCCCTGTTTGCCTGGCCATCTGCAAGTAACTGTTTACTTCTGGGCAATTCCTGAGGTGTGACAGCCACCATGTAGGATCCCTCTGGCTGCTGGGTTGCGAGCTACTGTAGGGGCAGGCATGGAAGCAGGGAGAACATTTCAGAGTCCATTGCAGTGACCCAGGTGAGAGAAGGTGGTGGAGTGAGGAGGAGTGACTGGATTCTGATTACATTCTGTAGGTAGAGCCAGTGGGATTTCTTGACAAGCTGGATCTGGGGTGTGAGAAAAAGCAGGTAGTCAAGGGTGACTTCAAGATCTTAGGCCTCAGCACCTAGAAGGATTGCATTGTCATGAATTGAGATGGGGGACTTATGGGGGGAACAAATTTAGGGTTGAGGAGGGGAGGATTTGGAATTTAGTTTTAAATGTGTTAAGTTGAAATAATTTTAGTTATATCCAAGTGGCAATGTTGAATAGACATTTGGATATAAGTCTGGGTTTAGGGGAGACACCAGGGCACTCATCAGTGGGTAGAGACAGAGAAGGCAGGAGGAGAGGAGAGGCCCAAGGACAGAGCCCTGGGACAGCCCAACCTTAAGAGGTTGGAGAGATAAGATTTTGTTCACGTCTAGGCTTATTTTGTGTTTTGTGTCTCCCACTAGAATTTGAGCTCAGTGAGGACAGTGACCTTTTCCATCAGTGGCCCACACTCAATAAAAATCTGTGGGATGAATGAATGAATGCAGAGCTGTCTACCACCTGTGCCATCTCTGATGCTGAAGTGGGCTGTTGGCAAGCTTGTCTGCCTGGGTGCCACTGATCCAAGCCAAGTCAGTCCTGAGGTCACAGGTGTGGGTGGCGAGGGACAACTCTGGCATATCCCCCCACCCAACCTCCCCATTATACCTTGAAGCTTCTTCTTGGGGGCCAGAAGATGAGGGAGGGGCTTCTGAGAGGACCCAGGAGCCCTGCAGGATGACCACAGAGGCCACAGCTTTGGGAAGCCGCTGCTCACATGTATGCCGTGGGGTATCTCTGGGGGAAGGGGACCCTGAGGCTGCTCAGAGCTGGCTCCTGCAGGATCTCACCTTCCTGCTATGAGTCTCTGTGTGTGTATGTTGAAAGCACAGGAAGTGCTGTAATCCTGTTATCCCTGTCCCTTCCCACCCAGGAGTCTAAAATCCAATTCCTCGAGAACATCAGCAAACATAATAGATGCAGACATGGGAGGAAATGCCAGAAGGCCTTGGGTGTCTCTGCCAGCTCCCAGTGGAGCCTAGCTCAGATAAGCACGGTTCTGACGGATGAACTTGGGAAAGGCTCAACTCTGTCCCTGCCCTTCCCACCCTCATATTCTGCTTCCTTCCTGGGGGCTAATTGCTGTGTCTCCCACCAGATGCAGGCACATCTCCCACTCTTGCATGTGTGCCTTTAATCCTATACCCCACGATGCCCGTGCTCTATATATCAGATTCCCTTCCTAGACCAGCATCAGGTCCTTTCAAGCCGTATTTCTTGAGATCAGTGCTTTCCTTTCTTAGCCTTCTTGGCCCCTCCCTGTTCTTAGCAAAGGCTTCCTCTTTTGGTGTGCTCTCCACCTGCAGTCTTCAGGTATAGCTCTGGGCCCGGCTCTGAGGGTACTGACCAGCTGACCCTGTGTCCAGCCTGCAGCCGCCTGTCTCCTGTGTGTCTAGAGCTGCTTCCTGTGGTCGCAGCCTGTGTCTGTCTGCTCTTCACTCTTTCCTAAGAAGTTATCGACAGCATGCTTTCAGACTGGTCATTGAAAATGCAACAAGGGCCTGCAGGCTTAAGGATCTATAGCATACAGACTCTTAAGAGTAATAAAGTAATTAAGGGCGAGGGCTGATGGGGAAGATACATAAAAATCACCCACAATTCTATGACCTAGAGATAAGCACTGCAAACGTTTAGGTGTGTTTCCTTCCAGTGTTGTTCCCATGTATATTTATAAAGCATTGCTGGGATCATACCACTGAGTTCACTTTTCACCCAGTCTGCTGCTGGGTGGGTATTACAGGTGCATGAGAAAGAGGTGTCATTCTACAGGTCTTATGCAGAGAAGCCTCAGCTCCTGGAGCATTGTTCCAGTTACCCAAAGCCAGTCCCATCCCAGACCAGATCCTTCTTGCTCTTTGGCACTGTATTTTCTTTGGGTTTCATCAGCTCCAAGCTCTCGCCCAAGCTGAGCTCTCCCTGCACTCACTTGTTCCCGGAGAGGGCAGTAGTTCTTCTGTTCCCTTCCCCCCCTCCCCCGGTATAGCAACATTGCACCATGACCCCCTGCCCCTGCTTGGCTTTGAGGAGCGGGGACCTCCTGGATCCCCTGTCCCTGGGAGCAGAGGCCGCTGACCACCCCATTGTGTCTCGTGGATGCCCCACCCTTTTGTTGATCTGTTTTTCTATTTGGAATTCAGAGCACTTTCTGCTTTTCTCCTTTGCAGAAAGGGCCAGAGGCTGTTTACTCTCCCATTACCAGTGAAAGCTAGCATACGCAAGAAGCCACTTCCCATCGATTACCGGGAAAGCAGCCGCCAGATGAGCAATGTCACGTGAGGGCACAGGTAGGCAGAGGCTTTTCTTTACAAAGTCAGAGTCTCTTCTCCAGCAGTGACTGAAGCCCTTGGAGGGGCCAGAAGGAAGACTGCTCCTGCCCTCTGTGCCCCACGGCTAGCCCCACCAGGCTTCCCAGCATGGAACATAACCTTATCTGAGTGAACTGATTGTGTCATATCTGTTTCAGGTTTCTCTCTTTGCATTGGTTGACACCCTTTGAAATGCCTCTGTCCCTTTTGTTTCTCGAAGCCTTGCCCACTCATGCGCATCCACTCAACTTCCCCTGCCACTGAGAAGCCTCCTCCTAACTCTTCCTGACTATTTGCTCCAATCCCTTCAGTGCACTTGGTCCCTTAGCACCACTGTTGGCACCAGACCTTGGCACCTGGTTAGGGTGTTGCACTGGGCCTGTGCTTTGGAAGGTTTCTCTCTGGCTCTCCTTCCACCATGCCCCTCCCACAGGGAATCCATAGTCCTGGTCTAATGGGTCACCCTTTCTCTCAACTCAGGCGATAGACAGCTGGCTCTCAGAGGGCAGGACCTATTTTATTCTGGTGTCCCTTGTAGAACTTGAAAGATGACTGGGTACATAGTGGGGCTTCAGAAAATCCGGGTTGAATAAATAAGAGAGTGATGCCACAGGCATGACTCTTTCCAGGAAAAGAGTAGGTGGCACAGACTGGCCCAGGAGGTGTGTGTGAGGGATGGGAAGGGGTATCGTGGGAGGGACCCTTTAGGAATATTAAACAAGCCAGGGAGGAGCAGGCCTTAATAACAGTGAAAATGCTTTGGGCAGATACCATCATGAAATGCTGTAACCCAGAACTATATAAATTCAGGGGCACCTTGGTATCTCTGTGGGGAGGGAAGCCTGGAGAATGAGTGTCCTGGGAGGTGGCTCTAGGGTAGGGTGGCTTGTCCCAGGGGCTGGAGACCTCACCTTTGGGGTGAGGTTACAAGGCCAGGCTCCCCCGATTCCTTGAGATGCTGGAGGTTCCATCTCTCTAGCTGGACATCAAGTGTTGGGGTCCAGCCTGTTTGCAGGAATGGGGATCGAGTGGAAGAGGAATCCTTTCTGAGCCTACCTGGCAGACTGGCTTTGGCCCCAGAGATGCTGTTGGACTGTATGTCCCAAGGAGCAGAGGCTAGAACTGCTAGAATTTAAAATGGCTGAGCCTTCAGCCGGGTTCCTGGGCTTTTTGGTGGCTACTGCTCCCTTTCCCATTCTCTTAATCTAATGCACAAGACTAAATTCAACTTAATTAGGAGGATTATATGTCTTATAAATTTAATATTTAATATTCAAGCAGAGGCTTTCCCCCCTTAGCGTATTTATTAGAGATGTCCTGGGAGGAATGTTAATGAGTCATGACGTCATAAATATTTAGACCCAAGGAGCTGAAAGAGGAACAAGGGAGGAGGGGAGAGAGGAAAACAGACCATTTTAGGAACCAAAAGGGAATGAGATTTTACTCTTGGATTGGGGCTTGATGTGGAGGCAGCCCGGGCAGAAATACAATTTCAAGATTCAGAGCTGTGAGCTGTGTTCTTGTCCAAAGCCGAGGAGTGCTGGGGGTGCCATGTGTGCTGGCTAAGTCAGCCTTGTTTTGCATTTGAGTGTGTGCTGTGCCTTCAGGAGGCCAAAGCACACATTCTAATGAATAATGGAAGAAAACACCCCAGCCAGATGTTGCACCCGTTCTGTCTTCTTCTCTGGTTATTTAGAAGTGGCATCGGTGTAGATTTAGCATTAGCATGACTGACCTTAGTGCTGAACTTTGATCCAGATGTTTAATAATTTATAATGAAAATAACATGGGGAGGGGAGCGATGGGGCAGAGAGGAAGAGGAGGAGCCTAGAAGCTCATCTCCCAACCTTGGGAGGAACTTTTCCATGGTTCCCCAGTGCCCTCATTTCTCCAGACATGCATGAGGCACAAATTATGTTCTTTCCTGATGGATCTGGTTTATGGAACAATCTGAATTGAGAGGGATACAGAGAAACCAGGACGAGTCTCCTGTCCCATCCCCTGATGCCATCTGACACAGAGCTTGGCTTTCCAGCCCCTTTAGGGAATAAAAGGGAGCTTAGCATACACTCATCCCACCACCCCTCCAAGTCAGCGTTCCTGCTGCCTTCTCCCAGAGCACACTGCTGCAGTGGTGCTGAGCCTGGCTGCTTTTCCAGGAATAGTATAAGCCAATAAGGAACAAGACGTTTCTCAAATCTGCCCACTTTTCTCTGGTCCTGTCTGGCACCAGCCCTAGTCCAGGCCACCAGCTTCTCTCCCCTGGACTAGGCTAATGGCAGACAGGACCAGAAAAATGTGGGAGCAGCCTCCTGATGGGTCTCCCTGACTCCAGGAGAGGCCCTACAATCCCTTCTCCACCCATAGCCATGCACTAATTTGTAGCTGGAGAAGGGGTTTTATCGGCCTCTGCTAGACACTCTCCAGAAGCTGCCTATTGTCCTCAGGATAAAGTCCTGTCCTGGGATGAGGACCTTCATGATCAGGCTCTGGCCAACGCTCCAGTCTTAATTATCCCTTTATCCCTCACCCCTCACCCCTGCCCTGCTTGGTGTGATCCAGCCACTCTGAAGTTCCTGTAATTGCCCAAACATACTTTTCTCTGTCCTCTGGGCCTTTGCAAGTGCTGTGTCCTTGGCCTAGATATCTTACCCCTTTGCCTAGCTAATTCCTCTTCAGCCTTCAGGGCCCCTCTTAGTTACCACTTGCTCTGGAGAGACTTCCCTGATACCACTCCCCTCCCTAGCTAAGCTGGGTGCCCCCACGCTGTCCCGCGCTTGATCCTTCCCCTCCTTCAGGGCCTGTCACGTAGATTAGCCGGTCTGCGTCCCCGTCTGACTGTCAGCTCCCTGAAGACAGGGATGATTGTCTTTATTCACTTCTGTGTCTCTAACACTGAGCCTCTTGCAGGACACAGAGCTGAGAAATTCCATGTGTGACTGACTGACTGACTGACAGAACGACAGGACATGGAAATGGGAGGGCACCTCTGCATGGGTGACTGTCACTACATCACTTCAGTTCCAGAGAGGCAATGTAAGAACTTGCCCAATGATCCTTCTCCAGTTGCCTCGGCTTGCAGAATTGCAGGTAGGGCCTCAACCCTGAAAATAATAGGTACTCCCACCATTCTTACAGAAGTTTCCAGAAGTCTCTATTGCCAACTACTATCCCACCTTCATCCCTACCCCCAGTTTATTTAAGCAACAGACAAGGGAGAAGTCCAGATAATTTTCAGAAATATGGAGTTAAAGTCCTGGTAGGTGAGTGCTGTGGATTTTCTGTCCCCTCTCCATGAAAAATGTGTCCTTGAATCTGAGTGAAGTGAGGGTGGCTCCCAGGGAATCAGCTGTAGAGACTGGAAGTGCCTGCCTGAGGGGGTGCTGGAGCTCATTCCTCCCAAGGAGGAGGAGGGGGGCCGCATGTGCTGTGGTGTGGTTGGACATCTCTTATCCCTCTCCCCCGCTCCAGGGCTCAGACAGCAAGAGCACATGCAACAGCAGGTAAAAGGTGCGCAGTGGGGGCTGATAGAACCCATTTCCGTTACAAAACGATCTGTGGCTGTGGGCGGAGAAGGGATTGTAGGGCCGCTCCTGGAGTCAGGGGGACCCATACGGAGGCTACTCCCACATTCTTCTGGTCCTGTCTGCCATTAGCCTAGTCCAGGGGAGAGAAGTCCAGGTGGCCTGGACTGGGCTAGTGCCTGACAGGACCAGAGAAAAGTAGGCAGATTTGGAAAATGTCTTGTTTCTTACCTGCCTACGTGGATTTTTTTATTGCAGGAATATTTTATTGAAGATGTTTCCAGCAGGGTCAGCGCCAGCTCCATAGGTGGTTTCACCTCAGTGTCCTGGCTGTCTAGCGGCCTCAGTGGTGGTCGTCCCAAAGAGCTGAAAGCACAAACCCTAGTCTCTTAGCCCTAGGGTCAAGGCGCACGTGATGGCGAAATGAGTTGCCGTGGCAACCCAAAGCAAGTTTGGGTTTGGTTTGGCAGATTGGAGGTAATCGGGCAAAAATGCTGTGATGAGCTAAGGCTTTTGGCTCAGATAAGAGACCCCTGTGACTCTGAGCCACCTTAACCCAGAGCAGAGAAAAGGGGAGTTCTGTATGCCTAATAACAGGTCTCTGTCAGGCTCGGGAGTGCGGCCGGGCAGCCCTGGGAGAAGGCAGGTCTCAGTTCTGACCTGCTAGGGGTGGTTGTGGTAGCCATGGGAACTGGAAGTCCACAGGCAGTAAAGAATGGGCCTGGGCCCCGCCCCACCTGTGGGATGTACAAAGTGGCTTGTGCGCTAAGATCTGAAGGGCAAGGAGGGTGCTGAAGGTGCTGGGGGTGGGGCAGCAGGCACATCATGAGCCAATGAGGCATTGTCACTGGAGACCAGGAGAGAGTTTGCTGGGAGGGGCTGGGGAGGTTATGGGAGTACCCTGGTACTGCCCACTGGTAGTGTCGTGGTGACACATTGGGCCCTCGGCTCTGAGGTCTCCTATCCTCCAGGAAAGCCTCTCCTCCCTGCCCCCTCTCTCCACATCCCACACCCCTCCCTGTGCTCTGATCCACCATTGCTCTGCTCTAGCAGTGCCAGTGCTTATGAGTTCCAGTGCATTGCTGGAGTTCTCCCCGAGGTTATACTTCCCTTGTCCCCCTGTTGGTCCTCATGCCCCTCGTAGGGCCTGATGACATCCTGGGGAGAAGGCTTCCAAACAATGTTTTAAAGCCTGGGAAAAAAGAAGCAAGTAGTAGCTAGAATCCTAAAAAGGGGGTTCTCTTCCCTGCTTCCTGCCTACAGGGAACCTGCCGCCTCCCTCATTTTCCTTCTTTTGACATTTGAAGAGTAGAGGAGGAGAGGAACTAGCTGAATATCTAATGATACTTACTTGTAACTACCACTTGCCATTGCCAGGCGCAGTGACAGGCACTTGGAGTTACTTTCTATTTTCAACATAACAGCTCATCACAGCCACCTGATGAGACAGGTACTATGCTATCCCTGTTGGACAAATGAAGAAAATAGTACCTGGAAAGTTAAGTGATCTCCTCCAAGGCAAAAGCATTAGCGAAGTCTGGTGGCCAGGCCTTCTTCCTCATCTTGAGCAATCAGCAGCACTGGCCCCTGCTGACAGCTCTCTCCTCTTTGAACCCTTAGTGTGGCTTCTGTACACCACCTATCTTGTTGGCTGCTCCTTTTCCGACTGGTTGGTTTCTCCTTATCTTTCAGCCCTCCAGCCATCAATGGCTCAGTTCTTGGTCTCCTCTCTCTGTACTGGCTCCTTTGGTGACCTCGTTTAGTGTCATGAAAGTGCCAGCTTTACTGCATCAGGTGTGTATTTTTATCCAGCTGACTGTTCGACACCTGTGCTAGATATCTACTGGGTATTCCAGAGTTACCATGACAAATTCTGACTCTGCATCTTCCATTCCAAACCTGCCGCTCCTCCAGTTTTCTCATCGCAATAAATAGCAAGTCCATCTTTCCATGGCTCAGGCCAAAAATCATTGAATCTTTCTTGACTCCTTTTTTCATTCTCCACATCCAGTCACCAGGTCTACTTTCAAACTCTTTCCTCCACCCACCCCGGTCCAGGTCTTGTTCATTTCTTGACAGTTGCACTGTCCTCTGGCTTTCCGATTTCCCCCCACATCTGTTTGTCACACAATAGCCTGACTTTGTTCTTGCTGTTCTCTTTGCCTGGAATGTCCTTCCCCCAAATAAGTATATGGTTGTGCACAGGGGAACCTGCTTGGGAGCAAGAGGGTGTTGAAACACAGCCTGCATTTTGCTCACCAAGTGGTGTTCCGTGGGACTTTATTCACTCTTGGGGGGGGCACTGTTTTCTTATTTGCACAGAGGCTTGCTGTGGGCCACTGGCTGTTGTGTGGTCCCCTAAACTCTGTGGGCCTCAGAGACACCTGAGGGTGTACTGGAGGTGAGTGCAGGCTGTGGTGGGTCTGGGAAGGTGGCCTTGACAGAGAGAAGGGTGGGGATCCTGCTCAGATCTGCTCTAAAGTTGTAGAATGCCTGTGGAGGTTTTCCTGGGATCCCCCTGGAAGTCTTATTGACAAGAGGGTGCTGAGTGAAGAGAGGTCTCTCACATCCTTCCTGGAGCAGGGTAACAGAGTTCACAGAGCTACTTAGTCACTTCCATGTACCTGAGAATCTGAGAGGTCCCTCGGCAGGACCTGCATGGGGCTTGGCGTGAAATGGGCCTTTGATTTCTGTTTTTCCTGAGTCTTATCTTTGTCCAAGCTTCTGGGTCCCAGAGGGCTCATCGTGTGTCAAGGACAGAGGTGGGAGTGTGGACTCTTGAGCCAGACTGCTGGGTTCAAATCCCAGTTTCTCCACCTATGAGCTGTGTGAACTTGAACAAGTTACCTAACGTCTTTGTGCCTATTTCCTAGCTATCAAATGGGAATAAGAATAGTACACATTAAATGAGTTATTATGTATTTCACATAAAAAAATTGGGCCTGGAATACCTAGTAGTCTAATTCACTCCCTGGGGAAGCATAAAAGAATGTGCAGCTTGCTAGTGTGGTTGGCTGCAGGGAGAGGGTAGGAAAAACTCAGCAGGGATCCCTCTATATGGAGAGCCCATCCCTGTAGCCTTGAGTTGCCTGGGTCTGGGGCTCTGGGATGGTGGAGGAGCCCAGTGTGGGAGGAGTCCTTCAGGGATCCGGCTGCAGCTCACACATGATGGGGTCAGTGGTGAGGATTCTGGGGCTTTCTGGGGCATTGGTGGTTCCAGGAGGGAAGCAGCTCTCAGAGTGGTCCTCTCTTTGGCTGATTGTGCATTTGAATTACAAACAGGGATAAAGCCGGAGGCAGATGGGAACAGCAGAGGGAACCCTGCGGGCAGTGGTGAGCTTGGGCAGAGGCAAAGAGGAGGCTAATCATACACGTGTTCTACCTGCCTGGCTGGTGCCTGACTCAGCCTAGAGCCTTCTTAAGAGAGGACAGGCTTGGTTTTGAGATGGCCCTCCTACCTCACACACTCGCTGATAGCCCTTTGTAAGAATTTAAAGCTTCCTTGGGGGCAATGAGTAACGTGAACTGTGCCAAGGCTGTTGGTTTATGTCTGGAAGGAGATGGCATAGGCGGACATGAAGGTGGGCCCCTCTGAATGTGATGGGCTTTTAGGTGCCCATCCTTTTCTTAGGAGGGTGGCTAGGGTCAGTAGCCTCCCGGTTCTGGCGCCCTGCCGAATTAGGAGAAAGGTGCTGGAGGCAGGCCCCTGAAGGGAGGGAAGGCCAGAACCTTCCCTGGGCCTCTGCATCAGTCTTACAAAGGTGGAGGGGGGGTGAATTGTGGCCTCTATACTGCATAGACCAGTAAAAAATAAAAATAACCAGTCAACCTACCAATTGGGACTAATATGAGGAAACTGAATTCTTTTGTCAAGTGAGTTTTTTTTTTTCCTTTTTAAAGCAAACTCTACACCCAACATGGGACTTGAACTCACATGCTCTACCCACTGAGCCAGCCAGGTGCCCCTGTCAAGTGAGAATTTAAAAAAAGAAAAGGATGGGTATTAAGGAGGGCACTTGTGTTGAGCGCTGGATGTCGTATATAAGATGAATCACTAAATTCTACTCCTGAAACCAATATTACACTACATGTTAACAGAATTTAAATACAAATTTGGAAGAAAAAAAAAAAAAGGAAAAGAAACACGGCCTTAAAACAACCACCATAATAAAACCACCATTCCTATTACCTATTCACAGAAGAAAGGAAATTTTAGGGATACCTGGGTGGCTCAGTCGATCAAGTGTTCAACTCTTGATTTTGGCTCAGGTCATAATCTCAGGATTGTGAGATGGAACCCTGCGGGGGGTCCTCCATGCTCAGTGGGGGATCTGCTGGAGATTCTCTCTCTCTCCCTCTGCCCCTCCCCTTGCTCTCTCTCTTCTCTCTCCCCCTCCCCCCTTCCCCGTTTGTGTGTGTGCTCTCTCTTTCTAAAATAAGTAAATAAATCTCTCTCTAAAAAAAAGAAAGGATATTTTATTTTTTTTATTATTTATTTGTTTATGTATTTTTAGAGAGAGAGAGCGTGTGAGAGTAGGGTGGGGAGGGACAGAGAGAGAAGGAGAGAGAGAATCCCAAGCAGGCTTCACACTCAGTGTGGAGCCCACGCAGGGCTTGATCCCATGACCCTGAGATCATGACCTGAGCTGAAATCAAGAGTCAGATGCTTAACTGACTGAGCCACCCAGGTGCCTCAAGAAAGGATATTTTAATGTGAAAAGGGGACTATTCTCAGGCGGGGAATAATCTCAGAATAAAAGGTCATTCTGAAAGGACACACACACAACGAACACATGAATGCATTTGTGCATCCTGCATTATCCTTATTATAATTGTTTCATTTTGATAAAGTCTGACCAAAGTGTTCCCCTGGGTAGGTCTGGTCTGTACATTGGCCTTGAAGACAAAGGACTCTGGGGCTCAAGGAGCTGTGGAGTCTGGAGAAGGATAGGGGAGGGCTGGAGTAGGAGGGCACCCTTTGGGCTGAGAGATGGCCTGCCCTAGCCTCTGGGGCTGGTAAAGCTGGGGAATCTTCTCGAAGCAGGCCAGGTTGATTCTTCTAATATACCACATCTTAGAAAAGGAGAACTGGAGGGGGGAGAGCCCACTCCCCCTCCTTCTCCACACACCCTTCGCTGTTTGCTGTTCCAGTGGGCATCGTCATCTCCCTAGGGTGGTTGAGTTTCCATTCTTGGAAGGAAGCTCTGCTCCAGCCAAAGTCTTGGCCACAGCTTTCTAAAGTCCAAGTGGAGTCCAGCTGGAAGCCTATGTCTAGAGCTCCTGGGATCAGTCTGTGTGAACCTCGTCTGAGTTTGACTTTGGCTGGTGGATCTCTGCCCTGGGCCCCAAGTGACAGGCTGTTAACAGCTTCCTGAGGAAGACACATTTTTTAGCTACATCACCTTCACAGACTTTTTTCATTGGTTCAGCTTTTTTATTTGTTGTTCTAAGCTGCTGAGTTACATTGTCTTTATCTGCTCTTTACCGTAAGTTCTGACCATCTCTCAAGTGGGAAAATGCCTGGCAAAACATCAATTTCCTCTGAACGGAGATTCTGAATTGTCCATGAAATGAAAGCTTGTTCCCCGAAAGAACTTTAATAGAGCTGCAGCACAAAGGTTGCAGCTGAGCCACTCGGGCCTTTGGAGGCTGCAGGGACAAAGCACCTCAGTACTGGCATGTACTGCGTTCATGTGTGCCTGCACACTTGCAGCCGTGCTTGGGTATTTACACACACCTGCACATGGTGCTCAGGGGCATGGCTTGAGGGAACAAGGAAAGGGAGTTTGAAGGAGACAGCCATTTTTCTCTTCACCTGCCACTGATGTGAACTCTGGATTAGAGTAGAAGGTTGAATCCAGTCCCTGCTCTGTCTCTAAGGTGCTGTGGGACCTTGGAGAAGTCAGTTCACTTCTCTGAGCTTCATCTGCAAAATGGATACAAAAACCTCTAGAGACTCTGTGTCAGTCAGCATTTGAGGTGGGAAACAGAAACCATTGTAGGTATTTCAAGCAGACAGGAATTTTTAAAAAAGATTTTATTTATTTAATACAGAGAGAGACAGAGAAAGGGAGAGAGAGAATGAGCAGGGAAAGGGGCAGAGGGAGAAGCTGATTTCCCACTGAGCAGAGAGCCCGATGCTGGGCTCGATCCCAGCACCTGGGATACTGACCTGAGCCAAAGGCAGACACTTAACTGAGCCACCCAGGCACCCCTCAAGCAGAAAGGAATTTTATACATAGAATTAGGACTTTACAAAATCACTGGAAGAGCTAGAAGAATGAAGTCAAGGCCAGGGTCAAGAAGCTTCTGCCATCGTGATTGCCTCTACTGTCACTGTCACAGCTGCCCCACACCCTTGAAGCTGGTGATGTGACTGTGGACCCTGGAGTCCAGCCATCACCAACAGTTGCATCTGCCTGGCCCTGCTTGTCTGAGCTTTGCAGAGACATGGTCCCTGTGGGCACCACTCTCCAAATCTGGCAGAAGTGCATCAAAGTGGCAGCACCTGAGCTAAGCTCCAAGACTGTCTGGGAGGTGGAGTTTTCAGCATTGCAAGCCCTGGAGATAGCAGGGAGAAAAGGAAATTGAGACTCAATTGGAGCATCTGGCACAGTCTTTTTGTTCCAGAGTTCCGTGATTCGGCTGGGGATATTAGCCCTAGGGAGTTTCAGCGGAAACACCAGATTTCCAAAGTAGTTGGTCTTGCTACACTTCACCCGGGTTCCTGTGTGTCCCACAGCCCCAAAGGCTGAGGTGCCCTGCCTGCCGTGCAGTGGGTACGGATGACCCTTGAGTTCTACTTATGGCCTCCACTCTGTGGTGAAGGAATTTGCCAATTGCCTTCTCTTCCCTGGGTCCCTTCTGCCTCAGCTCCTGTCCTCAGGTTAGGCTGAAAAATAGGATCTGGAGGATGGAGGAGTTCAGGAGGAACTTTAGGAGGAAATCAAGAGTTCTCCTCTGGAGTCACATGGCTGAGGCCTGAGCCCCATTATCTAAGCAGAGATGGTCCCCTCCTCTGCTGGGAGGGACCTGGGCAGAGTCTGAGTTCAGTAGGGTTCTGACATGGAGCAGGGATGGAGGGAACAGGCTCCATTTTCTTCCTCTTCCCTGTTTTCCTGATATGGCAACTTGGGATCATGACCAGAATGGAGGAGGAGAGGCTGGCTGCTGGTGGTGGAGTACCAGGAACAGGGGACAGAAGGAAGGGACAGAATCTTACACATTGTTCACTGAGAAATGTCCCCCATGCATGCATTGGTCCTCTGAATTGGTACTAAGTGCACCCCCACCCCAATTCCTGTCAGTAGAGCAGCAGGGAGGGAAGGTGCCATGGAGTGAGAAGATACCTCTCTTTCAGAAGCTGGGCTCCAGATCCAAGAGGCAGTGGTGACAGTGAGTGGGGAACGTAGGAGAGAGTAGCAGGGTAGATCTGGTGGAGACCTGGGGATACCCAGAGAGCTATAGTCTCTTTCTCCTGGTGGATCTTTCGGACTTTGTCTCGTGGAAATGGTTCTCTGCGAAAGGCCCGGGAAACAGTTTTTTAAGGCAGCAGTTTTTTAAGGTAGGTGGGCAAATAAAATTTTGAGCACTTGGGTGGCCCCATATCTGCCCTGGTCCCCTTGGAGCAGTGATGTGACTTACGGGGAGCGCAGCTGGTCATCAAGATGGAATATTCCTCTTGAGAAGGCATCCAGAGACCATCCCCCTTTTCTGATGTGGAAATTTATGGGCCAAAAAGAAGAGTCCATGGGTCCTTCTGGGTGTGGGCCCCTCTGGCGGCAAGAACGGCTGTGTATGTCAGTGGGAAGTTCTCGAGGCCAGTTGGGCAGGAGATCTGGCCTTGTCTTGGCCCCATCACTTTACCTGCAGGGACCACAGTTGTCAGGGGACATAATGGCCACACCTGCTGAGAGCCCTCTTGGCTCTGATGGTCTGTGATTCCTGGTCTCCCACTCACCTGTCCCCTTGCCTTTCCTGCAGGCTGTGTGTTCCTGCTCCCACTGGCCTCAGAGCGAAGCTCAGTCGCCCCCACGCTCTGTTCTCAGGCAGGTGGAGGGGCGGTCCTGCTTGTCAAAAAGACCCCCTTTGGCTGTTGGGAAAGAGCCCGGATGTGCGCTGAATACAACCCCCGATGTTGTTATTCAGCGGGAAGAAAGACCAGAAAGAAAAGCAAAGGGAGAAGATATTGTTTGGGTACAATCTGTGTTTGCAATTTTCCACATCGGTTCTTTTTATGAACGCTCCAAAAACAAGACAACAGCGACGGCTGATTCAATATGCGCCATGCAGGAAAACAATAAGGAAAAAAAATAAGGGTTTTTAATAAGCACTTGGAAAGGCTGTAATTAAATCTCGGGCTCTGTTTGGAAAACAAGAATCTCATTTAGTGCTTTTGCCCCAGCGCTCCCTAACATCTGCACCCGTGTTTTCTGCTGGGCAATTACTGCGTCCTCTGCGGCTTGATTAACAAATACAGGTGCAGGGACTGCTCAGGAGGGGGATCCCAGGATGGAGGGAGGGGCTGGCGCGGGAGAAGACTTGGCACTCACCCCAACAGGTGTCGGGGACCTGAGGGAGGAAGATGCCTGCTCTGCCCGGAGTTGGAGGGCTGGGAAGGAGGAGTGAGGGAAAGGAGATTCCCCCTGCCTCTCCCGCCTGCTTTGCTTAGAGCCTGATTTCACCAAGGAGCCCCGGGGTTATGAGAACATCAGGGTCCCCTAGGTGACCAGAGGGAGAAGGGGAATTTCAGTAAAAGAATGGGAACCCTAAATCAGTGGGGGTTGTGTGTGCCCACAAGCATGTTTCTTTTTAGGAAATTTTCTAAGTATATAGGAAGAATGGTTGTTCTCTATACCTTCTGCAGTGCAGAACCTTCTCCTCCTTGACCGTGGGCCTCCTCCTGTCCTGTGGAAATGACCTCTTCCCCCATTATAGAACTGTTTGTTGCTCCACAGTCGCTAGGGGCCAGACACCTGCTAGGCACTGCCCTGCACTCTAACCTGAGTGGCTCAACCTTGCCGGGGCATCAGTGCTGCTGTTAGCATCTTTGCTTTCTGGAAGGGGAAGTTAAGGCACAGAGGTTAGATAATGCATGCACAAGTACATAGCTGGGAAGAATGGAGCTAGTTCTTGAACCCAGGCTGTGTGGTTCCTGGGGTCACTATTAACCCCTGCCTGCCTCAGTCCCCCTGCTTGTTTGTGAGAGACAGTCTCACAGTCCTCCTTCCTGCACCTTGTTCTCGGTGCTTGCTTCTCAGATGTTTTTTTTTTCTATATATTCTGCTGTTCAGAAAAAAAAATATATGTATATATACATATATATATTTTAAATATTTTATTTATTTTATAGAGTAAGACACAGCAAGAGAGGGAACACAAGCAGGGGCAGTGGGAGAGGGAGAAGTAGGCTTCCCGCTGAGTAGGGAGCCCGATGTGGGGCTCGATCCCAGGACCCTGGGATCGTGACCTGAGCCGAAGGCAGATGCTTAACGACTGAGCCACCCAGGCGTCCCATGCTTCTCAAATGTTTTAGCAGAGTGCTTTCTGGGATAGGGCAGAGGGCATCTTGGTCAGGTTTGAGTTAGGGGTGTGGCTGGGATCCCTCTTCTGGAGCCCGGGGTTTCAGGGATGTGATGTTGGGAAAAGGAATGGAGCAATAGCCAGGTCCAAAGAGATGTTGTGGTTTGCACCGATAGGCGATGGTTTGGTGGGAAGTGGGGTCTGCAATCTTGGGCAAAGCTACCAATACTAAAAGCCTTTTCTAGAAGGCTTTTTCAAATCTAATGCATTATCCAAATGTTATGTACTCTGAGGATATATAATATTGGTTGAGTGCTTTGTCCAGAAGCACTGCTCAGGTTGGCAAGACCTAGCGGGCTGAGAGAATCTGTTTACTTTTGGTGTCTTGTGTTTATTTGCTGGCTGTCTCTGTTTTCAGTTCTCTGAAGCAGAGCCCAAGTCCTTTGGAAAAGTTTGGCTTTTCCTTTCCATCACCATGTGACCTTCAGGAAAGGATTCCCTCCCTGAGTCTCGGGGACAGATGGATTTCCTTGTTAGAGACTGGGTCCAACTCCATGGTGCTACCTTATGGCTTTGAGATCCCCCACTCTTGTCATGGTTACATCTCAGCTCTAGCCAGAAGCTGGCTCTGGCCTCTTCCTTCCCAGCGCCTCCCAACAGTGCTGAGGGTACTACTCTCTGTGCCAGCTGGAAGTTGCCCTGTTGGTGTGTGTATTCATGGCAACTCCTTATCCCAGTGCCAGGCTCCTGGAGGAGGGCTGAGATTCTACAGCAGCCAGCCCCTTCCCCATCAGTTGGCATTGCGTCTCTCACTCCTTGAAATGAAGAGAAAGGAAAGCTTCTGATGCTCTGCTTACCGCTGCCTTTTCTGCTGTTGAGGCTGCTGTGGCTGTTGGGGCTACAACTGCTTAAGTGTTGCCGGTATCAACTTGACAGAGAAGGAACGGCAGGGGAGAGGAGAGATGGGGGAGAGAAAGAGAGAGAGAGAGAGAGAGAGAGAGAGAGAGAGAAGCAAGTGAGCATTACCAGACAGGGAAGTCAGTCTATATCCTTGGGACCAACTGACTTAGTAATGTCTCCTGTCATCAGGAAGCCAATGCAAATGCTGAAAATCCAGCTAAAGATGAGAATAGGCCATTCCTTTAATGCCAGGACATTCTGCTTGACATAGTTTTGAAGATACGAAATAGTTAACTATTACCCATTAATACTAGTTAATATTAAACTTTAGAAAGCACCTGAGTGTGTCCTTGGTAATACAACCTTGCATACGTACCATACTCTCTCTAGTGAGTTCTAATAGTAATGAAGACATGATTTCATTTATCCTCACTGCCAAGTCCTCTCATTTTTCAGATTCAGATAGAGAGGCCAAGGAGATCACAGCATGTTAATGGCCAAATTAGGTTTCTAGTCCCAAACTATTGCTCTTTCATTGAAATTCCTTAACTCAATCGGATCTTGAATTTAAGCCTCTTTCGAGAGACCCTGTGTCACCAGACTGCTTAGCATGCTTGATAAATGGTTCTTATTCATGGTGGTTGCTAAATCCTGACTGTGCTGGTTGATGTCTGTGAGAGTAGTTGAAGCCACTGTGGTGGCCCAGTCTTTCTTCCATGGTGCAGGTGGGAAATTGGTCTAAGCTATGGTTTCTACACTCTTTGTCAAGCCTGACTGCCAAGTTCTGCAGCTTAGTTCTTGCATATTGTCTTCATTGAGTATTTGTTGCTGTTGTTGTTTTTTTAAAAGACCTTTAAAATTTATCTCAGAGAGAGAGAGAGAGTGTGAGAGAGAGAAAGCACGAGCGGGGGGAGGGTCAGAGGGAGAAGCAGACTCCCTGCCTAGCAAAGAGCCGGATGTGGGACTTGATCCCAGGACTCTGGGATCATGACCTGAGCAAAGGCAGATGTTTAACTGACTGAGCCACCCATGCACCCTTCATTGAGTATGAACAGACATGGTTGATGCACCTAAACAGACATGGCCCTGCTCTTGATGAATGGGTGCTCTGATGAAAGGAAGAGCACATGACTTGGGTGTCAGGCATGTCTGTTGTGATGAAGGCCAGGGTTGAAGAGAACGGTAGGCTTTGATCTTTGACCACTCCCTTTCCATGCCCCTCCCTCCAGCAAACATAAGAGCAGTGACTTTCTCTGACACCCATGGTTCCTGAGGGTGGTTAGAGATGATGAGCTGAAATGATAAGAAACTCCATTTCTAGTATTAGTGATTTTTGGGTAGCAAAGTTTGAAAGTATGATTGAAGGACATCAAAATAGTGTGAGGGAATAAACATGGTTCCATTATTCTCTGGGGGAAGCTGGACTTGCACATGTCTTTTTAGTGCTTCCTGGGGAAGTGGAGGCAGCTCTGCTAGCTGCTTAAGTTTCTGGACTTTGGATATACCAGGTTGTCACCATTGATATGGATCAACAACCTTTCAGGTGCTAAGTAGTGCAGATGGGCGCATGTCTCTTTTGGATGAATCTGGATAGACCTCACGTTTAGTAGGGGAGAAGAAGATAACAGAGAAATGAAGGACAAGACTGTATTGGGTGGGGCCTAAAATTCTTTCTATACATGAGTGTCTGTGATTCTGTAAACAGTTGAGTAGAAAGGAAGAAAGAGATAAATACGAAAGTGATGAATGTGGTGATGTGGGAGTGGCTCAGCACCAATTTCCCAGGGTGACCTGGCTTTTCCCTTTTACCCACCTGCTGCCCCCACCTTGCACTGGCTAAGTACTGAGGATGAGCTCCATTGTGGTGCAAAACCCAAGGCCTGATACCTTACCAGTTTCTGGAAGCAGCTCTGCTAAACTAGGCAATGGTTTCTCTCTTCTTTTGCCCTAATCCATGAAGTTATTCAGCGGATGCATCCAGCATTCCCTTGGGCCTGTTCCCTACCATTGTATGGATAGGAGACTACACAAGCCATCCTCACCCCCCAAAAATGCATATGTCAAGAAGGTCAGCTGCTAGCACAGAGTCCAGAGTCCTTCACAAAAGCTTTGCTGGAGTTATTTGAGTTGTTCTGCATCAACAGAACAATTTATGGCAATGCTTTCAAAACTCACTGTGTATGAGAATCATCTGGGCAGAATGTTAAAATGCACATTCCTGGGCCCATCCCCAGATTCTGATAGAACAAACTCTCCAGTTGGTGCTATACCAATCACTGCATGCCATTCCTTTGCGTGATGTGGAGCCCGTGACTTTTGGACCATGATGGTTCTGCTCTGACTTCTTCATTAGTGGAAGGTGCTCCTTTGTGCCTGGCATGGGAATAGGGACCTGGGTTGTGACTCTGTCTTCTGCTTCTCATAGAACTCAGTTTTACTGGATCGAGCCTGGTTTTAAAGGCTCTCGCATAGCAGATCCAGGGCTTCCTGTCACTCATCTATTTCCTAACTTGTCCTGTTCTGATGTAACTTATCACATTCCCAGACTCAATGTTTGGAAAAACCAACTGCTTAGGTTGGCTTTAGCAGCCCACATTTGGATTTTCTGTCCCCGGTGAGCCCCTTCTTCACTAGGACAGTCATGGTGCAGGAGTTTTCATGTGACCTCATCCTGAGATCAGGCTTTTCTCCTTTTGAGGAGAGCTGTGTATATATGTAGTGGAGAGATGGGGTGCTTTCCCTTCTCTTCCTCTACTGGCTAATCTGTGAATATGTTAGCATTACACAGTCAATCTTTATGGTCACCCAGACACAGTGGTCCTGAGTGGACCCTAGGGAAAAAGTATCAGAGACAAGAGAAAGAATCAGTGGCCCCATGGCTAAGTACCGAGAGAATGATTACATTTTCCTGGCCGCCCCTTCTGCTGCCTCAGGCGCTGGCCGTGGTGCTGAATGCTGATGCACTGAATGCGGGAGAAGTCGTCTGTGGCTGGTGATTTTAGCTAGTGCAGCACTCAGCGCACAGGCTGTTTGTGTGCTTGATGCAGGATATTGATGTGGACAGGTGGTGAGAGCTGAAAGAAAGAAGGTGTGGCAGGAGTGAGGGTTGGAGAGCCCATTTCTGATTCTAAGATTGGTCCACAGTGAACTAAACATAATGGTGTTAGTGGTCCCATCCTGGGATGATGCTAGGTGGCTGTGCCAGGATTGCTGTTGGGAGCACCTATCAGCCTCCTACTGCCCAGTAGTGATTGCTGTTCACATCAGCAAGGCTGCCTTTTCTGTGATTCCAGTCCATGTACATTTCTACATTTTTACCTTTGTGCTTTTTTTTTCCTGTCCATTTTCCTAAACCCATTTGTAGAATTCTGATCTGTGGTGTCATCTCTGTTGCAGTATACATAGGTATATTCTACCTTGGTGCTTTGATTGTTTTGTTTCTCCATTCTGGAATGTTTAAAATGTGACTTAAATCATTATTGACTTCCTGAAACCACATTCCCTATTTCTCTTTTGAAGTACAATTATATATGTGGCTTATTTTACATGATCTAACAGTCATTGATTCTTATTGTATTGTCTAATCAACATTTTATTGAAATCCCAGAAGTTATTTTTCATTTCTTTTGTGCTTTCCACTGTATGGTTCTGGGGATGTGATAGATTCACAAAATATGCCAGATCTTTTTGGGTCATGGTGCTTTTCAAAAGCTCCTTGTACCTTTCCTGAATCTCTTTCGCACAAGAGTCATGCCAGCCTTTGTAGGGCTAAAATCTCATTTGTTAAGCCAGTTGATTTTTAAAGAAGATGAATAGCCATATATGTATTGGGCATTATAGAGAAAGGGTAGAGAAATGTGACTGAATGATGAGGAGTCATGGGTGGGTAAAATGAAAGAGATAGTATTGGTGCTTCTTAACAGGGAGAGTAACTGTGTTGCATTTTGTGGGTTAATTATGAAAACTATGGATGACTTTGGCTTGTTTCAAACTGCTGCCCCAGATGGCAGCCTGCCAGGTGATTGGTCTTGTATGGATGCATAGATCAAGCACTTGAGTTACTAGCATTTGGCCATATATATTTTTAAGTAGATATTACTTTATTGTTCTAGTTCTTTGGCCTGGATATATGAGTAGTACCGGTTAGCACTATCCTGACTTGGAGGAATCTAGATTTATATTTTCCTGGAGTCAGAGAGAAAGGAGAAGAATTGAAGAAGCACCACTGATTTGCATCAGCCCTTCCCTACCAGATCTGTCCCACATGGTCACCCAGGTAAATGCTGCCAGTATCTTTCCCCACCATCTTTCTTAGGGACTTGGCAGCTGCTTTTGTAACCTGGACAACAACGACATCCTAAGTAATAGAACTTTTTCTTAGCTCTGAAAGAAACTTGCAGATGTTTGATGACTGTGGGGATATCTCAGAAAAAGCATTAAACTTTCCAACATGGCTGGGCCAAATATTAATCATCTGTCAGCCAGGAATCACAGTGAGCAGGAAGGAGAGAATGCATTGGGGAGGGGAGAGGCTGAGAGATAGCATTTCAGGCACTAGGTAAGATGAGGAGTGGAAGGAGGGGGAGGAAGAAGGAATGATGAGAAGATAGCCAAGTGGGAAGAAAAGCAGATGAATTTGGGAGGGAAGTGAAAGAAATGAAAGATGTATGGAGAAAATGGAAGAGAAGGGGAGAGAATGCAAGATGGATGTGAAAATTCTTTGAGTAGAGTAAGGTTCTGGACAAGTGCACTATCATTGTAGGTAGGCACCGAGAGGTGTGGAGAGGAGATGGCAGAAAGAGGAGGAGGAAGAACAACAACAAAGCTGGACATGGAGATAGACTGAGAACAGACAAGCAGAGACAGACACACACAGACAAAAAGGAAATGAATATTCCAGGGCCATAAGAAACCAGGGACTACAGATATTGTGACATCAACAGAAGGCGAAGACTGCAAGACAAAAGGCAACTTAAGCCATTTTCTGGTCTGTTAAGTCACCCACGGCAGCACAATGTGCTGGGAAATGATGTCTGCCTGTGATCATTGTTTACTTAGAAAACCAACTGACATGAGATGAAATTAACACAATAGGATGGAAAATTGCTAATAAAACAAAAATCCCTGCCGTTAGATTTTCATAGCCTAATTATTCAGCACGTTACTCACTAATGGCACGAGACATTACCATGCTAATGTGCAGTCTGCATATGTCAGAGGAGGAAGGATTGGAGGGACTTTTACTCTCTGATAATGGAAAAATTCCTTATTCCCAGATGGAAGATGGTTGAGGCACTGGTGGCCTGGGAAGGGAGGTAGCCATAGACTTTTCTAGACCTGGGCAGGAATTAGAGCCCTAAGGCGTGTTCCTCTGTGCTGATCAAAGCGCCATAGGCCCTTCCAATCCAAGCTGCTCTCTGCATCCACCATGTGTCCCTCTCACTTGAGGATCACATTACTGATCGTGATTAAGATTTGAGTACAAATAACAAGAAGCAAAAGCTGTCTCTAAGTGAACTCCATAACTGTGGAAACCTGACTTTCTTTATGTGGTTACTTGGCATCATCTGATCACTATCAGATTCAAATCATACGGAGTTTTTTTTATACTTGTTGTTGCTTTTATTTATAAATCTGTTCAGTTATGTTAAAGGCATTCTAAGTGTCCTTGACAAAGTACAAAGATCCTAGAGTCAGAGACATTGTCTTCTACTTTTTCAGAAACTCCTTATTCTGTGTATCCATGGATCCATAAACCCAGGAGTCCATTCAACACTGGTTAAATGACTGTTCTTGGGCTATGTGATGGAATGCAAAGAAAAACGCAGACTAGTGTTTTCTTCAAGATGCTCGTGGGCTCTTGGTGAGGGATGGGGTTCCTATGTATATCACAAATGTGTTCAACCAAGGAGAAGGTGAGTGTCCACAGCAAGTCCCATCTTCATGGAGGATGGGAGCAGGGCTGTAGCTCTGGAGGAATGATTCTATCATTTTCAGCCTTAGAAGATCCTGGAGTCATAACACATATTCAAGATGGGTAGTTTGGGGCTGGAAGGGCTGTCTGAATTTGTGTGTGTGTTTGCGTGAGCCTCCCTCCCCATTTCCATAGGCTCTGATAGTGATAGTGTTAGTCTCTTCCCTTCTTCTCTCCTATGGAAACAGAAACCCCTTTTCTAACAAGAAGCCTATTCCATGTGGATCCAGTGAAATCAGAATAGTGTCCATGGAGATTGGTCCAAAGATGGTCATGTGAGACAGGCTGGGTCAATCAGCATCTTTCTGGTACTTTTGCTGGACCCAGTGACAGAAGTATTCTTTTTTTTTTTTTAATGTTCAGTTAGCTAGCATATAGTACATCATAAGTTTTTGTTGTAGTGTTCAACGATTCATTAGTTGTGTATAACACCCAGTGCTCATCCCAGCACATGCCCTCCTTAGTACCCATCACCCAGTCTCCCCATCCTCCCACCCCCTCCTTTCTGTGACCTTCAGATTGTTTCCCAGAGTTTGGAGTCTCTCATGGTTTGTCTTCCTCTCTAATTTCTTCCCATGTAGTTTTCCCTCCCTTCCCCTGTGGTCCTCCACACTATTCCTTACGTTCCATATATGAGTGAAACCATATGATAATGTGACAGAAATATTCTATCTCTCTGTCTCTTTTCCTGCAAGAACTAACAGTCTGGCATAGATACAACTCACTAAGTTTAGAGGTGCAAGTGGCCAGTTTTGTAGTATATGGGGGAAAATTACCCGAGAATGAAATCAACACAGAAAAGCAGTTAGTTAACCAGGGTGGAGTTTGGAGGTTGGGCATGGGTAGGGAAGGGGGAGAGAGGATCTGATGACATTGTTTAAATCAATCCCTGAATCTAGACATTTCTGAGATAAGCCCTGCCCTTTGGACGTCCTGGGTATACAGACCAGCTCATTCGTTTTTTGTTTAAGCTGGTTAGAGTCCATTTTTTCTCTATGCCCAGTATGGGGCTTGAACTTACGAACCCAAGATCAAGAGTTGCATGGTGTACCGACTGGAGCAGCCAGGCAGGTGCTCCTAGTTAGACTCAAATTTTTGTCACATGTTCATCAAGTAGTCCATAATAATACTTTTTTGTCCACTTATCTCAGCTTTAGAATACTTAAGGCATTCTTGGCCATCATGAGCAGAACAAAAGTTTACAATTTTTACCACTAATGTGTCCTTTTGTAGCCTGCCATCCACTTTTGTGACAGCAGGTGAAGAGACAGGTCAAGCAGCTTGCAGAGCCATACTCGGTGGAGTGAAATCTGGTCCTGAGGTCCTTGATCTTCTTACCTACAAAGGCTTTTGGAAACACACAGTTTTCTCAGTCTTGCTTCTGTTTCTCTTTAGACTCCCTTGTGTAAATTGATCCTGAGAGTATGAAGCCAAGGGAGATGTTCAGAAAAGAGCTAGGTTTTTCAGGAGGGATTTCAGAGTGAAGAAGCAATTAAGCAGGTAGAACTTGAGGTAGAGCAAGTAAGATTAGTGGGCTTGCAGAGCTTCTGTCTCCGAGCAGCCACTGTTCCCTTACATTGGCCCTGAAGTTCCTTGTGCACAAGTGTCTTGCCCTGTGTCCTTGTGATGATGTTGGGCCAGGCGGAAGGAACTAAAGGAAGGAATAGTAGTCTTTAGGACTAATGTCTGGTATTCTGATTTTCCTTCTTTTGAGCACATGGTAAGAGTTCATTATCTACCCGCTTGAAGGTAGCTGTGGCTATATGACTTGCTCACAGTAAAATATGAGCAGAAGTGATGCATTCCTGGGGAGAAAGCTTTAAGAGCCATTGCATGATTTTCTATTTTATTTCTGCCATGGTGCCTGGTGATATTAAAGACGGGGAGGCTCCATCAAACAGGCTGTTCCCAGTGAGGAAAAGAGGGCCAATGTGCTATGGACATGAAGTGTGAACATGAAAGAAACCATTGTTTTTTTAAGCCACCAGGTATTTTAGAGAAAATCAAGTGGCTTTATTTTTTTAGCACAATTTTAGATTTACAGAATTGAGAAGATAGTTCAGAGAGTTCCATGTATCTCCCCTCTCCGAGTTCCCTCTGTTATTAACATCATGCTGTAGTGTGGTGTATTTGATTAATGAATCAATATTGGTATATTATTATTAACTGAAGTCCACAGTTTATATTAGATTCACTCTTTGTGTTGTACACATTAATGGGCTTTGACAAATGCATGTCATGTGTCTATCACTACCCTGTCATATGGAGTAGTTCCACTGCCCTAAAAATCCTGTGCTTCAACTATTTATTTCTCCCCTTTGCCCTGAGCTCTTGGTGATCATTGATATGTATATTTTTTGGTCATTGGTATTTTTAACATCTCTGTGGTTTTTCCTTGTCCAACATGTCGTATCATTGGGATTCTAACAGTAATTAGCCTTTTTGGAGTAGCTTCTTTTCAATTAGCAGTATGCATTTTAGTTTCCTCTATGTCTCTTCATGGCATTAGAGCTCACTTATTTTTATCACTGGATAATATTCCATTATATGGAATGCAGGTTGCTTATCCATTCACTTTTTAAAAAAATTTTTTATTTATTTAAGTATTCTCTACACCCAACATGGGGTTTGAATTTACAACCCCAAGATCAAGAGTCACATGCTCTTCTGATTGAGCAAGCCAGACACACTTCTATTCACCTATTAAAGGACATCTTGATTGCTTTCAGTTTTTGGAAATTGTAAATAAGGCTGCCATAATCATTCTCATGCAGGTTTTGTGTGGATGTAAGTTTTCATTTCAACTGGGTAAACACATAGGCGTGCACTTGCTAGGTAGTATGGTAAAACTATGTTTAGCTTTGTAAGAAACTGCCAAATTGTCACTCAAAGTGGCTGTACCATTTTGTATTCCCACCAACATTGGGAATGCAACTTGAATGCAAGTTCTTGTTACTCTGCATCCTCTCCAGCATGTGGTGTTGTCAGGTTTCCTTTACATAGTAGCGATTCTAATAGGTATGTAGTGGTGTCTCTTTGTTGTTTTAACTTGTATTCCTTAGTGATATATGATGTTCATCATCTATTCATATACTTGTTTGTCGTCTGTGTATCTTCTTTGGTAAGATGTCTGTTTAGATCTTTCCGTCTTTCTTTCATTTTTAAAATTAAGTTATTTTAATTCTGATATCATTAATATACAGTGTTATATTAGTTTTTGGGGTACAGTATAGTGATTCAACAATTCTGTACATTACTCAGGTCTTTCATTCATTTTGAGTTTATTTTTGTGAATGGTGTAAAAAGTTGGTCCAGTTTCACGCTTTTGCATTTTCCTGTCCAGTTTTCCCACCATCATTTGTTGAAGAGACTGTCTTTTTCCCATTGTATATTCTTGCCTCTGTTGTCAAAGACTAATTGACCATATAATCATGGGTTTGTTTCTGGGCTTTCTGTCCTGTTCCATGGATGTATGTGTCTATTTTTCTGCCAGTACCATACTGTTTTGACACTACAACTTTGTAATATAACTTGAAATCTGGAATTGTGATACCTCCAGGTTTGTTTTTCTTTTTTAAGATAATTTTGGCTATTTGGGGTCTTTTGTGGTTACATACAAATTTTAGGATTGTTTGTTCTAGTTCTGTGAAAAATGTTGTATCTTTCACCCATTTTTAAATTGGGTTTATTTTCTTATTGTTGAGTTTTAGGAGCTTTTTTTCTATTTGGAATACAAGACCTCTATCAGATGGTGTTCTGCAAATATATTCTCCCTGTCTGTGGCTTGTCCTTTCATCTCTTAACAGTGTTTTTGCAGATTAGAAGTTCTTAATTTTGGTAGAGTCCAGCTTATCAATTTTTTCCTTTCATGTACTGCCCTTTTGGTGTTGTATATGAAAACTCATCTCTAAATCCAAGGTCATCTAGATTTTCTTCTTTGTTACCTTCTAAAAGTTTTATAGTTTTGCCTTTTATGTTTATGTTTCATTTTCCATTTTGAAGTAATTGTTGTGAAAGGTAGAAAGTCTATATCTAGATATAATTTTTGCAATGTCTAGTTGTTCCAGTACCATTTGTTGAAAAGACTATTGTTTCTTCATTGAATTTCTTTGTTCCTTTGTCAAAGACCAGGGACCTATATTTTTGTGCATCTATTTCTGGACTCTGTTATATTCCATTGATCTGTTTTTTTCTGCAGTACCAAGCTGTCTTAATTACTGTACCTTTAGGATAACTTTGAACTCAGGTAATGTCAGTCTTTTGACATTGTTTTTCTTTAGTATTGTGTTGGCTATTCTGTGTTTTTGGCCTTTTGGTATAAACTTTAGAATCATTTTGTTGATCATCACTTTGTTGATAGCCACAAAACAACTTGCTGGGATTTTTTTTTAATGTTTTTTTATTACATTATGTTAGTCACCATACAGTACATCCCCGGTTTCTGATGCAAGGTTCGATGATTCATTAGTCGCGTATAACACCCAGTGCACCATGCAATATGTGCCCTCCTCACTACCCATCACCAGTCTATCCCATTCCCCCACCCCCTCCCCTCTGAAGCCCTCAGTTTGTTTCTCAGAGTCCATAGTCTCCCATGCTTCACTCCCCCTTCTGATTACCCCCCTTTCTTTATCCCTTTCTTCCCCTACCGATCTTCCTAGTTCTTATGTTCCATAGATGAGAGAAATCATATGGTAATTGTCTTTCTCTGCTTGACTTATTTCACTTAGCATTATCTCCTCCAGTGCCGTCCATGTTGTAGCAAATGTTGAGAACTCGTTCTTTCTGATAGCTGAGTAATATTCCATTGTATATATGGACCACAGCTTCTTAATCCAGTCATCTGTTGAAAGGCATCTCGGTTCCTTCCATGATTTAGCTATTGTGGATAATGCTGCTATGAACATTGGGGTGCATATGGCCCTTCTCTTCACTATGTCTGTATCTTTGGGGTAAATACCTAGTAGTGCAATGGCTGGGTCATAGGGTAGCTCAATTTTTAACTTTTTAAGGGATCTCCACACTGTTTTCCAGAGTGGCTGCACCAACCTGCATTCCCACCAACAATGTAGGAGGGATCCCCTTTCTCCACATCCTCTCCAGCAATTGCTGTTTACTGTCTTGTTGGTTTTTGCTGTTCTAACTGGCGTAAGGTGGTATCTTAGTGTGGTTTTGATTTGAATTTCCCTGATGGCTAATGACTTTGAACATTTTTTCATGTGTCTGTTAGCCATTTGTATGTCCTCATTGGAAAAGTGTCTGTTGATATCTTCTGCCCATTTTATGATTTGTTTATTTGTTTCTTGCGTATTGAGTTTGAGAAGTTCTTTGTAGATCTTGGATACCAGTCTTTTATCTGTAACTTGCTGGGATTTTGATTAGGATTGTGTCAAATCTATGATCAAGTTGGAAAAAATTGACTTTTTAACAATATTGAATCTTTCTGTCCAGGAAATTGGAATATTTTACCATTTATTTATATTTTTGATTTACTTCACCAGAATTATATAGTTTTCTTCATATGGGTTCTGTACTTATTTTGTTAGATTTATACCTAAATATTTCATATTTTATTGGTGCTTATGTGGGTGATACTGTGTTTTTAATCCTCATAAAGTTCAATTGTACATTGCTGGTATATAGAAAAACAATCAACTTCTGTATATTAACTGGTGTCCTGAAACCTTGCTATAGCTGCTTATTGGTTCCAGAGTGGGTTTTTTGGGGAGGATTGGGTTGGGGGGTCATTTCTTTGGGATTTTAGACATCATAGACCATCCAGTCATCTGCAAACAAAGACAGTTGTATTTCTTCCTCTCTTATCTATATAAATTTGATGTCCTTCATTAGCTAGGACTTTCAGTATGATATTGGTGAGAGAAAACATCTTTTCCTGTTCCTGATCATAGGGGGAAAGCATCTAGTTTCTCACTGTAGTATTAGCTTGAAGGGGCTTGTAGATGTTCTTTTTAAGTTAAGAAAGTTTTCCTCTATTCTTAGCTTGCCCAAGGCTTCTATTCTGAATGGGTGTTGGATTTTGAAAATGCTTTTTTTTTTTGCATCTGTTGATATGATCATATAATTTTTCTTTAGCTTGTTGATGCTTACTTCAGTTGATAATATTAATTGGTTTTTGAATGGTGAACTAGCCTTGCATATCTAGAATAAATCCTATTTGACCATGGTGTATAATTCTTTTTATACATTGTTGGATTTGATTTTTTAATATTTTGTTGAGTGTTTTTACCTCTATTTTAATGAGGAATATTTGTCTGTAGTTTTTCTTTCTTGGAATTTTTAAAAAACGTTTTCATTTTTAAGTAATCTCTACACCCAATGTGGGGCTTGAAATCACAAGCCTGAGAGATCAAGAGTCGCCTGCTCTACTGACTGAGCTAGCCAGGTGCCCCTCTTGGAATGTTTCTGTTTGGCCTTAGTGTTAGGACAATGCTGATCTTACAGAATGAGTTAGGAAATGTTTCCTCTGCTTTTCTTTTCTGGAAGAGATTATAGAGAATTGATATTTCTCTACGAAATATTTGGTAAAATTCACCAGTGAAACCATCTGGATTTGGTGCTTTTGTTGGGGGGGTGGGTGGGGAAGGTTATTATTCATTCAGTTTCTTTGATATAATAGGACTATCTATATTACCTAGTTCTCCTTGTATGAGCTTTTGTAGTTTATATCTTTGAAGGAATTGGCCCATTTTATTTAAGTTATCAAATTTGTGTGAAATAGAGTTGTTCATAATATTCCTTTATTATGGTTTGATGTCCATGGGATCATTAGAGACCCCTATTTCATTTCTGATGTTAGTAATTTGTGTCTTCTTTCTCTTTTTCTTGGTTAGCCTGACTAGTGGTTTATCAATATTATTAATCTTTTGAAGGAACCAGCTTTTGGTTTTGTTGGTTTTTCTGTATTGGTTTCCTGTTTTCGGTTTCATTGATTTCTGCCTTAATTCTATTATTTCTCTTATTCTGCTTCTTAAAGTTTATGTTATCTGTTTTCTTTAATTTCCTAGGGTGGAAGCTTGGTAATTGATGTTAGGTCTTTTTTTTTTTAAGATTTTATTTTTTTAATTAATCTCTGCACTGAATGTGGGGCTCGAACTCATGACCCCGAGATCAAAAGTCCCATGTTTCACTGATTGAGCCAGCCAGGTGCCCCAGGTCTTTCTTCTTTTCTAGTATATACACTCAGTGTTACAAATTTCCTTCTAAACCCTGCTTTTGCTACATCCCACTAATTCTGATAATAAGTTAGTGTATTTTCATTCAGTTCAAAATATTTTTAAATTTTTTCTTGGAAAAATCCAGCCAACCTAATGCATAAGAAGTGCGATCTAGATAGAAAGAAAGCGTTGTTGTTTTGAGCCACTAAGGATTTTTTTTTTAATTGTAGAAAGACTGGCCTATCTTGTAGGTAAATGGGGACAATGGACTTTGTAAGTGTAGCAGTTCTAGTTCTAAGTTTTAGACAACAGAGGTCAAATCCTGTTAATTTAAGCAGAAAGATAATTTATTAAGAGAAACATTGGGTAGTTCAGTATTACTTCAGGAGGCCTGGGATACCTGGATTGTATGTTACACACCTGGGAGAGTATTCCATGCAACAAAACTAAGGCAACAAAGACACCACTGTTGCTGCCTTGGGGCAGTGACACTGTAGATTGCCCTGCAGTCACCACCGACACTGGATGCTGCCTTGGTTAACTAGAAATAGCTGCTGCCACACATGAACATAATGGATTCTCTCAGCTCCTGCCTCTTTACTGTCCTTGCTTCCAATATACAGTCAGGAAGAGTTCATGTAGAGTAGTTTAAGAAAATGACAGCATCTTGTGTACTAAGTAGGAAAGGGATATAACTGGAAGTCCACTGGACTAGTAGATGATTTGGGTCAGAGCACAGACTTCCAGAGAAGTGAGCCTGAGCAGCCCCCTTTAACTTTGTGAACCTGTCGGGTGGTGTGAGGACAAAAGGAACTTAGTGAGAGCCTTAAAACTTGAGAGCCGTAAAACTCTCTATAAATGTATGTTATTACGTGTTTGCATGCCCAGAAATGGTAAGCATAGAGCCCAGCAGCTAACCCACCACCAGGTGCAGATTGGTCACTCAATATGTAGAGCAAATAAAGGGTCTGAATTTGTATAGGTTAAAGACCTTGGCTTCTCAGTACACATCTGTCTCCTCCACTGGAATGTTGTTTGAGGATGTAACTCCAGCAAGTAGAACAGGCCTAGAAGAGTGAGCCTTCAATAAATATTTGTTAAATGAGTAAATGAGGAGGTGAATGAATGACTATCTCTTCCGTCATCTGAGACCAGGATTTTCCCAGCCTAGACCTTTACTTCTTTGTTTATCCAAAAAGCTTCTTTTTGACTTGGTTCTACCTTTCTCTAGCTTTAGCAAAGGGACTTCCTGAGAACCTCCAGCTGTACAAACCACCAGCTTCTATCATTGTTTCTCCAGGTCTTATGATAAGGATAATGGCTGCTTTGGGAGGAAGCTGGCCCCAGTCTCTACCATCCCATTTTTAGCCCACCACCCAATTATTTCTTTGGTTTTTTGACCATACTTTTTTTCTTTCTGGTCTTCGTTCTAGTTTTCCCATTGCTCAGTTGGGCCCCAGCAGAACTAGTCTAACTAGATCACTCCCTGCTTCTTAATGACGGTAATCAGCCCGTCAAAAGACTGTCACTTGATGTATCCCAGTGACATACACAAAAGTCATAAAGAACATAAGATAATGACTGTTGGATCTAGAAAGAACTTTAGAAGCCATCTGAGCTTTGCTTCTTTGGGAGAAGCCTTTGTATTTTCTGTTTCTCTGCCTGTACAGCATCTCACCTGTCTGTGGCTGGCTTCTTGTCATTGGAGGTCTCAGTATAGAAATCACCTCCTCACATGGGTCTTCCCTGAGTACTCAATCTAAAGTGGCCTTCCAGTACCTCTCCATCATAAGACTATATTTTAATTATCTGCTTCTTACTTACCACTATTTCACGTACATATTTATTAATTTATTGATCATGCACGCAGATGAATAGCATCTGGTACATATCAGAAGATCAATAAAACTTGTTGGATGGATGATTCTAGCTCAAGTCTCTCTGGAAACTGAAACCCAGAGAAGTAAAGTGACCTAGGTTGGGGTGCCTGGATGGCTCAGTCGGTTAAGCATCTGACTCTTGATTTCTGCTTGGATTATGATCTCAGGATCGTGGGATCAAGCCCTGTGTCGGACTTCATGCTGGCTGAGGAGCCTGCTTGAGATTCTCTCTCTCTCTGCCCCCTGCCCCCCGCCAGCTCATGTGAGCGCGCGCTCTTTCTTAAAAAAAAAAACAAAAAACGGTCATATAGCTCGTTAATGGAAAGGCAGGGACTAGAACTCATCACCCTTAGTCTTGTCCAGTACTTTTCCTACTGTACCTTTATAGCAATAAAGGTAAAAAGAATGAACATTTCTTGAGACCCCCTCATGTGTCAGTCTCTGTGTTAGTTGTTCTCTGTGTGTCAGTTAGTCCATCCTTATAACAACACTTTGAGGTTGATAGAATTCATATTTTTATAAATAAGGACACAGAGTCTTTGGGATCCTAAGTAATTTGCCAGGTATCACACTGCTATATAGAGAGCCAGGATCTGAATCCAGCTTGGTCTGATATTCAAGTTTTTCTGCCACCTCAGTTACATGACTCCCTTCAGATAAAATTTGTGCTTTACTAGTATTTCTGTTCGGTAAACCTGAGCAGGGAATAATAGGGAAGTTTCAGGCACTATGGCAGGCTGACAAAAGACATGGGTAGGGAGGGTATGCAGCTTTCCCTTTGCCCTTCAAATCACACTAGAGAGGTGACATCTGGGTCTTTTTTCACAAGTGAGGCTCATCCACTCTGGAGTCCTGGAATGGAGCTGTCAGGCTGCATAAGCAGCCCCCAAAGTGTGTCGTGCGAATCGAAACTGCCCAGCTCAATTCCATTTTCTCCTTGGGTGGACAAAGAAAGTTGGGATGTATAGATGTATATAATTGAGGCCAAAATAGCTAGAAAATAAATTATCCCATCAATGATTTATACATTCCCAAATATAAAACTCTTGGACCAAGTGATAACAGAGATCACAAGCCCCTGCTTTCTCTCCACTGTCCCTGCAGCCTAGACCCTGTGTCATTCTGGCTCCACCCACTCCTTGTCCTCTTGAGCCTGCACTGCACTTGCCTGGCTGACTCCTGACCTTGGACAAGCCCAATCATGCCATTTCTCTCGCTCTTTCTCCAGGCGACAGAATATTTCTGGAGAAATATTCCTGTCTGGCCTCCACGTGGTCTGTGTCCTCTTGCTTCAGGTAGGCCTGTGATGCAGCTCAACAATCCTTTTGCTCTGCTCTGGTGTCAGCTTCTTCCCATCCTTACTGTTGTAGTAAAGCCATCCATGATGCATTAAAAAATGCCAGCCCAAGTGTACATGCCTGGTTTGACAGCAAAAAGGGGGCTGTAGGTCTGGGGAAATTTGGTCCCAGTACCTATAACAGCTTCGCAGGTAGTGACAGTCCAGGAGGTCCTGGTCACAACCTCAGCCTCTATTATCAAAATGGAAAAATCCCCCTTTGGGCTCAAAGTCTTGTCCCTACGCCTCTAATAAAGAATTCGAGGGTCACTGTATTAGAGAGTATGGTTTTCTTGCCTCCTTTTCTTCTTTGCTCTCTCACTTCTTTCTTTCTTTCAACAAAAACCAAACCCCTACTGTATGCCAAGCACTGGTCTAGGCTCTATAGAAGGAAAGCGAAAATTATCCTGGAACTGCTGTGTAAGCAGTGGTTGACTTCGACGACATACCTTCCGAGGGCAAAGTGCCTCCTGAACACCCTCTATCCCTCATGCACATTTGTTGACCTTTCCTCCATGAATGTATCTACATGCTCATTAAGCTTGGTTATATTCGTGGGCTGAAACAACCTCTTGGGGCTCAAGTCTAGCTCAAGATTTCTCTTTCGGAGACAGGGAAGAACAAAGGCAAAGGCAATAAGGAGAAGGTACACCTGTTCAAGACAGAGACCCTCAAAGCAGCTCTTGTAGCAAACCATACATTAAAAGTAATTTTGGTTGAGTTGAGATCTCCCTGAACTCAAAAGCACAGGTGTAAGGAGATGAGAGGGAAGAATTATCTTGGAGATACAGTAATAAGCTAATACAGCATACATGACAACTTAGGGACCGAGAATTCATAAATATATTCATGTTTTCTCCCTAGTAAGATTGATTAAATACCCAAGCACAAAGTTAGAGTAAAAGAGAGATTGAAAGAGCAAGAGGGAGAAAGGGGGAGTGAGCTACAGAAGATCTGGTAAAACATATCAACTCCGGACAAAGAATACTTCATCAAACACATAAACAGCCACTGCCTGGTACATTAGAATCTGGAAGTATCATAAATTAACCTGCCAAGAAACTTTGCAAAAGGTCATATTTAACATTAATCAGGCTCTGGAAAGCAGTGCGTATTTTCATGGCTAGGAGGGAAAAAAGACTGCTCTCTTTGCATTGCATTTTCAAAATCACTTCCAAATTATTCAGCAGGAGGGGAAAAAACCATTTCCAGCTGATTTAGGGACAGAGAATTGATTCTGTTGCCACCTAGGCATCCCTTCAATGTGTCGGGGCATATAAACGGAAGGGAACATTGCCCGGACCTGTTTGGCCTTTCTCTGGCTTTCAGTGGCATGGTGGTCTTATTTTGAAAAGTGCCCTCCCAGAGGTGAAAGGTGCTTATGAGAGCCACACAGTAAGAGGGCAGCTCCGGAGGAGGGACAGAAAGTTGTAGGTAGAAGAAAATGAACAATTACCCCAGTGCCAGCTGGTTTAGAGAATGAGCCTGCTTTCTTTTAGGCTATAGACCCTGAGCCAGCACTGAGTTTGAATCATTTAGTAGGACCATATGAGATACTAGATACTAGACTCACTGTTTCCAGTAATTAGTTTCCCCATCCACTGAATGGGTATGTAACACTTGTCTGCAGAATAGGCAGAGAAAGTATTTACTCATCTAGCTAGAAAAGGTATAGCATGAATCTAGGTCGTTAATTTTCTGCATCTTCTCTCAGAAGGCCCATTTCCTTGATCTGACTTTATGTGGATGCTTTTGTCTTTAGAGCTGGTTATGCCAGATTCTTATCTATTCCTTTCCTGTCGGCTGCCTTTCCTTATTGGCAATTCTAATTTGCCCCAAGACAGAACTACATTTATGTATACATTTATTCAACAAATATTTATTAAGTGTTTGCTGTGTGTGTCAGGCTCTGTTTTAGGTGCTGAGGGTGTAGCTGTGAACACAACAGACCCAAGTCCCTGCCCTCAAAACACATAAATAAATAAAGACAAGAAATGAGTAACTTGCATGGCAATATGATAAGCATAATGAATAAATGTAATAAAGAAATAAAGGGTATGGTAAGTTAGAAGGTGGTGAGTGCTGTAGGAAGGTAGAGGAGGATGACAGTGTTGGGGGTACCATGGTGGTTACAATTCTATTCTATTTTATTTTATTTTATTTTTTAAAAGATTTTATTTATTTATTTGAGAGAGAGAGAGAGAGAGCGCGTGTGCATGCATGCACAAGCAGGGGAGGGGCAGAGGAGAGGAGAAGCAGACTCCCCGATGAGCAGGGAGCCCAACGTGGGGCTCCATCCCAGGACCGCAGGATCATGAACTGAGCTGAAGGCAGATACTTAACTGACTGACAGGTGCCCCAGTTACAATTTTAAATAGAATAGTCAATGTAGGCCTCAGTGAGGAGGTGATATTTAAACAAAGCTTTGCAGGAGGTGAGGGTGAACCATTTGGATATCTGGGGAAGGAGCATTCCAGGTAAGAGAACAGCAAGTACAAAGGCCCTGAGGTTGAAATGTATGTGCATGTTTGAGGAACAGCAAGGAGGCTACTGTGGTAGGAGTAGAGCGAGTGACACAAAAGAGGTGCCTGGAGGGATTATGGGGGGCCTGGCCGGCCGATGGGATGGATGATGGATTCTGGCTTTTACTATGGAAGAAATGGGGTGCCTTTGGAGGGTTTGAAGCAGAAGAGACACAGTCTGACTTAGATTTCAAAGGCGTTATCTCAGTGTTGCTCAAATACGCTCTATTCAGGGCTAGGAACAGGATTCTACTGCTAAACCTTTGGGCCCCTAGGGAAGCCATAGACAATGTGGGACCCACCTAGAGCAGCGCCTCCTTTGCACACTCTTTGCTTTTACAGAGTCCTTGTCAGCTCTGGGCAGCAAGACATGGTCAGGTGCTGTGGGGTGTTAAGCTTCCCATTCTGGACCAGGCTGGGGCCCTGGGGCAGCCACAGGCATAGATGGGGAGCATCCAGGTAGATGCTCTCATAGAGCTCCTGGATGGGAAGCAGATGTGAGGGGTGACTTAATTTATCATAAAGAGTGTGGCTACAGAACCGAGACTGCTCATTACCCTTGCAGTATCTATCCCTTTCTTTGTAAACAGAACCCTGGCTTTCTCAGGTGTTGTCCAACTTTCCTTGCAGCCAGAGTGTGCAGTTACAAGCAAAAGTCACAGAATGGGGTTCCAGGAAATCTTTGGAAAGAGGGCTGACTCTACTGGGTGGAGTGCCTCATTGCCCCTTCTCATTCCATTTCCTGCCAGTGACTGGAGCCCCAGCAGCCGTCTTGTGACCTTGAGGATGTAAGCCAAGGAAGGGTGCAGGATGGCAGAAATGTAGGAGTCTGTGTTCATGGGGCCCCTTTGCCATCACTGTGCTTCTAACACTTGGTCTTACTTATATGAAAAAATGTACCTCCAATTTTTTAAGTCACTGTTTTCAGGAGGGGAATGGAAGTCCTAACTGACACAGAAAGTGACTTGGAGTCTCTGGCCACCTGAACATGAAAGCTAATGTAGAAATAACAAAGAACCGAATCTGAGTCTTATGTCTGAGATGAATTCTGTGAATGATTGTGGCCAAGTTACTTAATAATTGTGGTAATTGTTACCATTAATTATGCAGTTACTGTGCTAAGTGCTTTATTTCCTTCATTATCCCATGTGAGCATCACAAAACATCATACGAGGTCGTTTTTATTATATGCATTTTAAAGATGAGAAGAGAGATTCATAGAAATTAGGTTAAAGATTACAGAGCAAGCACATTGTAAAGTGGGAGTTACAACCTAGTCCAAAGCCCTTGTTCTTAACTCCTATGCAGTACTCTTACTTATTTTCTTTGGACCTCAGTTTTCTCATCTGTACAATGGGTTGCAGAACTAGATGGTCTTTGAACCCCTTTTTCATCTTTGGAACTCTCTGGAATATATCAGTCTTGTGTCTGGCTTGACCTTGATGCCACTGCTACCTGTCCTCATTCCCCATGTTTCCAAGTGGTACCTTTGTCAGAGATGCTGTAATCTGAGCTTTTGTCTGCTGAGGAGAGCATCTCATCCGACAGTCTGAGTAGGTAGCTCCGGCCAGGGAGCGCAGACGGTGTTCAGAGGAGGTTCTGCAAGGGCCGCCTGCCTCAGCCGGCTGGAGAACCTTCTGTCAGCCACTGAGCTGGCTCACTGGGGGAGGCCGCATCTCCGCACAGCCAGCCAGTCTGTCTCTTCTGATGATCAAGGAGGGACTTGGTGAGAGCAGCAGCTGAGGGCCCTCCCAGGTGATGAAACTTCCCGGGGGCCCTCAGGAGAGGTGGGCTGCTGGCTAAACGTGAAGAACAAGCCCCGTGCTGTGTAAATACATTGACGGGACCGAGCCGTTCTTTGGCCCTCTGGGGCCCATTTCCTGAGCGCTGTGGCAGGAGCTGTCTTCCTCAGAACAATTGACAGGGCCAGTGGGGAAAGCTAAACAGATCTTGATTTCTTTCTTTGTGTTGGCACATTTACCTAATGAGCAAAAGGAACAGGCCTGGAGAGGCACTGAGACTGAGGACCACAGGTGGCCTTAGAGCAGAAAACTCTCGCTCATCTTGCAGTGTGGAAAAATTCCGCCCCTCTTTCTTCACATTCCAGTTCTCCTTGGTCCAGGTCCTTAGGACCTTCATTTTCCTTCAGGCGCAGACAGGAAAGTCGCTTTGGGTCTTGCCTGGATGCCTGGTGTTTGGCTGCCGCAGTTAGGAAGACCTGCCCCCTGGCTCATCTGGTAGGCGCTACAAGGGGGAGTGGGTGGGTGGGTGAGGTTGGTGGGTGAGAAGTGGTGGTGCCAACGATACAGGCGCCGTGGCAGCTCTCTTCGCTCGGACCAGCTCTTGGAATTTAGATGATGGGATTCTGGAATTCTTTCTGGGTGCAGCTCAGTTCCTCGGAAGCTCTTAGCAAGTCACAAAGGGAGAACGCGACCCCTTTGCAATGGGTGATGAGGGCACTCAATCAGGCCAGAGTACTGAAATATTTCAGATTTGGTCAGTGTGTCTGGAATGTGCAGAAAACATCCCTCCAGTTCAGCTGAGAGAAAGAAGGGAATCCAGGACCTGGTGCTCCCAATGGTCCGGAGTGTGAGGGTCTCAGTTTTGTTCCCGCCTCCTCTCGGGTTGAGGGTGGTGCTTTGTTCTTGTTACACTGCCTGGTGATTGGGCTTCTCATGGGTGGGTCTGAGATTCCCAGTTCTTTGGCGTCCCCCTTTCCAGGGTGGGCTCTCGGTAAGGGCTTGCTGATGTGGGCGAATGTAGCTCTCAGCAAATCTGTGTGAACAGCTGGGAAGAAACCGCTGCTTGGCAGGGGTGGGGGTGGGGGAGGCATGGGCTGTGGTTTGGTTGTTGAGCTGCTTTTTTTGAGATGAGCAGTCTGTCATCCTTCTGCTTCGTATCCTGGGGAGGAAGACTTCCTGGTGCTGAGGCATATTAGACTGCAGATTCCCGCCCTGCAAGGGAAGTAGCAGAGGCTCCAGCTTTTGAGTCATTCCAGGAGGGATTGGAGCAATTCCTGGAGATGAGTTTGGGGATGCACTCTCCCCACCAGTCTCCCTAGAGATGAGGTGCCTGACCCACTGGGCTGTTTCTACGTTGCATTTCTACAACTCATCAGTTTGGTCTCTAGGGGAAAGAAGCCAGACATGTGGAAGTCCTTGAGCTGTGTCCCTTGGGATAGCTATTGCTACAATTTTAGCATCTCCATTCACAGCTTTTCAAGCATTCTGCCTTCTGACCACCCAGCTTCTCTTTCATCTCTCAGCCCAAGGACAGCTAGTGGGCAAAGCTGCAGGGCCATCATCCCCTGTGGGGATTCTTTTCTATTAGTTGGTGCTGGAGGCACTTGGAAAAGGATGGGTTTTGGTCCAAACTGCAAACCCAACCTATATCTCTCCTAGCTCAAAGGTTCAAAAAGCAGAGGGATTATAACTGGTGACTTGGTAAGGGTCTGTGGAAGATTCCTGTGGGAATATAGAAGCTGTCCAAGGAGGAAGTCAACATGTGCCCAGGATGGAGGGAACACATTTCTAACAGTGATAACAAATGAGGCGACAGGTCCTTCTCCCCACCCTACCCTTCCCCAGCCATAGGAGCATCTTGCAAATCTCCCCTGTAGAAACAGGCTGGATCTGAGGTCCTGCCCAATGGATACTCCAGAACTTACACTCAGAAATAAAACATAGCATTGAATTCCCACCCGAATTCTCCCTTGAACAACAGAGGAAGGAGGAACCTCAATAATCCTCTGTTTTTAACATCTTTATTTTACAGATGAGATAACTGAGTCCCAGTAGGAATAATAATAATGATGATGATGATGATAATAATAATAATAGCAGTAAATGCCTTTACGTTGCTCACTATGTGCCCATTACTATTCTAAGCACTTCATTTTATCCCCCCAGAACTCTATGAGGTAGATATTGTCGTCTTCATGTTAAAGATGAGGCAACAGAGGCTGAGTAACTGCCCAAGGACATACAGTTGGTATGTGGTAGAACTGGAATTCAAGGGCTCCAGGGTTCCACCTCTCAACTGTTATGCGAAGTCACTTTGGTAGTTGGTCAGATTTAGGACCCACAATGCAAGCTTTCCAAGCCTCCATTCACATATTCTTCTTCTAGACCTGCACTATCCAATATGGTAGCTGCAAGCCACATGTGGCTATTGTGCCTTTGAAATGTGGTTTGTCTACATGGAGATGTGTTGTAAATGTAAAATACTCTCTGACTTTCAAGGACCCAGTACAAAAAAAGGATGTAAGATATCTCATTAATATTTTTTATATGGACTGTATGTTGAAACAATAATCTACTGGATGTATTGGTTTAAATGTGTTATTATAATTAATTTCATATGTTTCTTTTTACTTATTTTCTGTACCTACTGGACATTTTAGTGTTACCTATGTGACTTGCATCCGTGGCTCACATTACAGTTATTTTTTCTCAGTTTTATTGAGAAATAATTGACACACATCACTGTATAAATTTAAGGGGTACAGCATGAAGGGTTGATTTGCATATATTACTAAATGATTACCACATTAGGTTTAGTTAACATCCATCATTTCATATAGATAAATAAAAAGAAAAGAAAAAAGATTCTTCTTGTGCTGAGAATTCTCAGGATCTACTCTCTTAACAGCCTTCTTACATGCCACACAACAGCGTTAGCCGTCGTCATCCTGCTGTACATCACGTCCCTAGTGATTTCCTGCTTACTCATCTGGTCACTGGAAGTTTGTACCTTTTGACCAGCTTCCTTCAGTTTTCCCATCCCCTACTTCTGTTAACCACAAATATCACTTTTTCTATCAGTTTGGTGTTTTTTTAGAACAAATTTTTAGATTCCACATGTAAGAGAGATCATTCAGTATTTGTATTTTCTCACTTAGCATAATACCTTCAGGGTCCACCCGTGCTGTTGCAAACAGTAGGATTTCCTCTTTTTAAAAGACTGAATAAAATTCCACTGTGTGTATACCACAACTTCTTTATCCGTTTATCCATTGATGGACATTTTGATTGTTTCTGTGTCTTGGCGATTGTGAATCATGCTGCAACGGACGTGGGGGTGCAGATATTTTTTTGAGTTAGTGTTTCCATTTCTTTTTGACATATTTCCAGAAGTGGAATTGCTAGATCATATGATAGTTCTTTTTTAAATTTTTTGAGGACCCTCCATTGGTAGTGGCTGTACCAATTTACATTCCCACCAACAGTGCATAAGCCTTCTCTTTTCGCCACATCCGACACCAGCAATTTTATATGTGACTTGCGTTTGTGGATAGCACTGTTCTGTACCATCAGTTGCCAGCTGGAAAGCAAAACCTGAGAGCTCCAGTGCTGTTGAGGCTGCATCCCCCGCCCAGTCCCAGTGACTGCAGTGCCTTGTGAAGAGGGCCTTTCACCCATCCATTGCCTTGCCTGTATCTGTGACTCACATCCCTGCTCTGATGATAAGCCGGAAGCTTCCCCTGGGACGACATCATCAGGAGAAGGGCACACCATCAGACTCTTTAGAGGAGGTTAGTGAGGAGATATGAGCCCCACAGATCCACGTTCGAATCCTGCCTTTATTACCTATCAGCTCTGCTATTTAAACTCTGAGCTTCACTTTCTTTGTCTGGAGAATGGGAATAATAATAGCTACACCTCTGAGGTGTGGGCATCAATGAGATGTTGCATATAAAGCACTTAAAACAGTGAGGTTCCACTGAAGACATCAGTCCTTTCCCTTCCAGCCCTGATTTCCAGAGCATGGCTGATATATCACATTCTAAATCTATACTAGAGAAAACATGAGGGAAAATAGTCCCCGCTGGTCTTTGACTTTCTGATTTCCTTGGTAGCTTGGGACAAGTCTGCACCTCAGTTTCTCTCTCTGTGAAGGACGTGAGGCCCCTGGAAGACAGACCCTGCCCATGCTGGTGATGGTTGGAACTCCGATGCCAACTAGTGGTGTTCAGCATAGGTGGGAGAAGACTGCACAGGGGCAACTTCCGGGTTATCGTCGTCCTTTCCTTTCCTGCTCATGGAACTCAGGTGGCTCTGCCACCAGCTTAGGCCTAGCTCAGACACAGGGTGTGAATCTGGGAGCAGGAGAAGGCTCAAACTATCCTGGGCCTCAGAGTGGCCTGAGGCAGGGCCATGTCCTGTGGATGTGTCCAGGGAGAAGGGGGTGAATTAGCACTCACCGTAGGCTGTCATTTGGAGTGTGTGTGTGTGTGTGTGTGTGTGTGTGTGTGTGTGTGTTTGTGTGTTTGTGAGCCCCAGGTTGGGTCTAGTTTTCTTAAAGGTCTCTAGGCTATGACTTTAGGAGCCCCATTATGTGGGGGAGTGGAGTCATGTCAGGAAAACATGGTAGGAATGCACAGCTATTCAAATCAGCAAAAATGCATTCAAATCCTGAGCCTAAAACTCAGATGAGTGTGGACAAGTCATCCAATCTCTCTGAGCCTGTTTCTTACCTTTAAAAGGAAATAATACCTCACATAGTAGTTGTAAGGTAAACGACAAAGTGTATTGAAGTGCACATTGAAAATGCACTTTGTGGAGTCATTAAATGTCAGTGATTAACATGGAGCCCTGTCTTTTGGTTCTGGTGCAATAATGCCAGGAAGATTTTCTCCTCCTTGTTGTCATATCATACAGATACCCTGTATCTGTTCATAAGAACACGGGCAGCAGCAGCCCACTGAAGGAAAAGTGAAATGCCAAACACTTGCCAGCCTCTTCCCTTTTGCAGTTCATACCCTGCCCTGGACACTGCCTGTCTGATGGTCTGAATCACACACACAAGGCTGAGAAACAGAATCATTTCCTTTACAGAAATCTGTAGGTAAAAATCAGCAAGTATAAGGACAATTTGGGACTAATTTCAGTCCCTACATGGTTTTGAGCAAATAAATGACTCACAATATGCCCTTGGCCAATCCATGTATCCTCTTGGGGTGTCTGCTTCCTCTTTAATAAAATGGGATGTGTAATCCTTGCCTCTTCTTCATTTTACAAGCATGTAACAAGGATGAATCCAGTAATGGCTGCAGAATCCTTTGAGGTCCTTGGAGAAATAGTTGCTATATAAATGCAAAGTATGATGTCCATTTCTATTACATTGTGTTTTGCAAATAAATATGTAAGCCTGTATCACATCCATGTCAATGCTGGTCTGGCTAGCTATTTACCATGTGCATTTTTTTCAGTGAATTAATCATATCCATATCCATTCCTTGAAAGCATAACTCCAAATCCATAAAGTGTGAGATTATTATTATTTTTCTTTTTTGGAAGCCCATTGTTCTGCCTCATTTCAGCTTCTGGTGTTTCTGACAGATGAGTCATTGATGATGTGTGCATAGTGGTGGTAGTGGGGATTTCTCAGTATCTTCAAGCACCTGAATCCCAACCGATGAGGATTTCATGCTTATTATCCTTCTCATTCCTTTTACCTGACCTTAGTCAAGTTGTTCAGAAGAGAAGCCCTGTCATTCATTTGAAAAATGGCTTGCTTGTCCCATCCTTAAAACTTTTACCAGGTTGCTCCCTGATTCAGGAGATAAAATAACAGATTGTGAAATGTGCTTTGATTCATATAACACTTTAGAGGCCATCAGATGTCGTCAGTTATCTCAGTAAAAGTGACTCTGTGAGGCCCCAGTAATCAAGCCTAAAGATGTGTGAGGTAGTAATTTCCTAGACATGGTTCTGAACCGTCAGAGCTCACACTGAGGTGAATCACAACTCTTCGGGGCTGAATTTTTTTTCTTTTTTAATAAAAATACACAGAAATTTGGCCCATGGGAGAAAAGTAAGTATTGATTCTCAATTGAAGGGGAAACATTTCTGTGTTTAAGAAGTCTCCTGGGTCTTGTACTCAAATGTAGACAGTTGGGGTCCTCTGGGCTTGTGTCTCGTGGGGTCACCCATTTCTACTACATATCAACTCTTTCCTAAAAAACTAAAAAGCCTTGTGAGACTTGATCCATGTTCACAAAATCCCTGGGAGCTGAAGAATTGGGAGTTTCTTCTACCTTTACAGAAAGCATAAAGGAAATTCTAGTTCACTGTTACCCTGAAAGGCTTGGACCTCAAGTGTCCTGTTGCCCAGTCCACCGTCTGATCAGCTCAACTAAATGTTGGCATACTTTGGGTAACCCTCTGACCCTTCAAAATTCAAAGTCTCCTTTACTGAAGCCTCTTCCTCCTCTCCTTCCCCTTTTAAATATATTGTTTTTTATTAAGTAAACTCTATGCCCAATGTTGGGCTCAAATTCAAAACTCTGAGATCAAGAGTCCCATGCTCCACCCACTGAGCCAGCCAGGCATTCCATTCCCTTCCCCCTTTTAGATGTAGGTTCTCATCCCAGCTTTCCTTCCTTCTTCAAACTAGGCTCTTTGAGTGAGTTTGTCTGCTCCAATATCGTCTACTACCATGTGTGATTTTCTAATTTATTTTTCTTTCCTTAGCTCCAGATCCATACTTCTGCCTATTGTATATCTCTGTCCTAAAGGCGCCTTAGACTCTGAATGTCTAAAATCAGACTCATCATCTTTCCTTTTACATCAGCTCCACTTCTTCGTTCATTGCCTTGGTTTGTGGCAGCTAGTAAACAAACTAAGCCAGAAACATAGGATCATCTTATATTACTCTATTCCATCTAGTTTTGAAGTTTTGTTGATTTCTTTCAAGTCCTCTTTTCTACCCTCTCCACTGCTCTTGAAACTTCTTTCTTGGATGCTGTAATAGCATTATATCCACCACATTTTTCAGGTCTCACTGCTACCTCCTCTCTTCAGTGCACTTTTAAAGAATCTTTTTAGGGGCGCCTGGGTGGCACAGCAGTTAAGTGTCTGCCTCCGGCTCAGGGCATGATCCCGGCAGTATGGGATCGAGCCCCACATCAGGCTCCTCCGCTATGAGCCTGCTTCTTCCTCTCCCACTCCCCCTGCTTGTATTCCCTCTCTCGCTGGCTGTCTCTATCTCTGTCGAATAAATAAATCTTTAAAAAAAAATAAAGAATCTTTTTATGACCAACCTGATCATCGGATCATGGACTTCAACAGTTCCATAGTATCTTTTTTAAAAAAATTAATTAATTAATTTCAGAGAGATGGAGAGAGAGGGAGAGAGCATGAGCGGGAGAGGGAGAGAGAATCTCAAGTAGACTCCAAGCTGAGCACAGAGCCTGACACGGGGTTCAGTCCTACAACCTTGAGATCAAGACCTGAGCCGAAACCAAGAGTTGGCCACTTACATGACTGCGCCACCCAGATGCCCCAGTGGTTCTACAGTGTCTCTAAGGATATAGTTCCTTCAATGTTGTGTCCTTTGTTTCCTATCTCTCTAACTTGAGCATGGGATCACTGAGGACCAAGACTCTGTGTTATGCTGCTTGCATAACTCAGATTTCAGTACCAAGTGAGCATTAAACAAATGTTCATTGGAAAAGTGTCTATTCATATCTTCTGCCCATTTTATGATTTGTTTATTTGTTTCTCGTGTATTGAGTTTGAGAAGTTCTTTGTAGATCTTGGATACCAGTCTTTTATCTGTAATGTCATTTGCAAATATATTCTCCCATTCCGTGGGCTGCCTCTTAGTTTTTTTGACTGTTTCCTTGGCTGTGCAGAAGCTTTTTATCTTGATGAAGTCCCACAAGTTCATTTTTTCTTTTGTTTCTCTTGCCTTTGGAGACGTGTCATGAAAAAGGTTGCTGGACTCTGAGAAACAAACTGAGGGCTTCAGAGAGGAGGAAGGTGGGGGAATGGGATAGTCTGGTGATGGGTAGTAAGGAGGGCACGTGTTGCATGGTGCACTGGGTGTTATACACAACTAATGAACCATGGAACTTTACATCAAAAACCAGGGATGTACTGTATGGTGACTAACATAATATAATAAAAAAATATTATTATAAAAAAAACCCCAAAACAAAAACAAATGTCAGTAATCAAAGGGTTTAACACAAACTATCATGACAAAAAGCCTCTGGGTGCTGTCCGGGGAGTTTGTTCCTGATGCTTTCACCCTTACTTTGGCCTCAGTATCAGGAGCAGAATTGTATTTGATGTGCACATGTACCATTTAGCTCTGCATAGTAAAAATCCTATATTATCTAACCCCTGACCCCCTGCCCACATACCCAAAGCCTATGAAGTTTTTTTGCAAAAGAACCCATGTGTTCTAGTCTGTGCATCAAAGGACAGAGTCAACAGAGTGAAGGCAACCTGTGAAATGGGAAAAAATATTTGTGAATTGTGTATCTCTTAGGGAGTTAATGTCCAGAATATGTAAAGAACCCCTACAGCTCAACAATAACAACAGCAACAAAAACAGTAACAGCAATGAAAACAACTTGATTAAGGAATGGGCAAAATACTCAAATAGACATTTCTCCAAAGAATTTATACAAATGGCCATTAAGCACACACAAAGATGCTCAACATCACTAATCATTAGGAGAATGCAATTCAAAACTACAGTGAGATACCATCTCCTACAAATTTGGATAGTTATTATATAATAAAAAAAGAAACACAACAGAAAATGATACGTTTTGGTGAGAATGTTGAGAAATTGGAAGATTTGGGCATTATTGGTGGGAATGTAAAACTCTGCAACCACTGTAAAAAACAGTACAGAAGTTGCTCAAAAGTGTCCAGAAGTGGAGTTACTGGATCATATGGCAATCCTATTTTTAATTTTTTGCATCCATATTCATAGCAGCATTATTCATAATAGCCAAAAGGCTGGAGCAACGTAAGTGTCCATCAGTGGGTAGATGGATAAACAGAATATGATATATCCATAAATGGGATATTTTTCAGCCATAAAAAGGAAGGAAATTTGGCACCTGCTACAACATGGATCAACTTTGAGGACATTATGGTAAGTGAAATAAGCTAGTCACAAAAGATAAATATTGTATGATTCCATTTATAGGAAGTATCTAGAATAGTCCACTGAAAATAGATGTAGAATATGAACAGAAAGTAGAATGATGGTTACCAGAGACCAGGGATGGGGAGAATGGGAAGTTATTGTTTAGCGGGTACAGAGTTTCAGTTTTACAAGATGAAGAGAGTTATGGGGCTGAATAGCGGTGCTGGTTGACAATGATCTGAAGGTATTTAATACCATTGAACTATACACTTAAAAATGACTAAGGCAGTAAATTTTATGTTATGTGTATTTTACCACAATTTAAAAAATATTAAGAAAGAAAAAAAAAAGCCTTGTATTCTGGTGGAACAGTAATGGATCAGAATTTAGAGCCTTGTTTTCAAATACAGGCTTTGCTTTCAATCAGCCCTGCACCTAGGAGTCTCACCTACAAGATGAAGGAATTGGGCTGGGTGATGTCTCAGGCCCTTGTGCCCCTTGAAGTTCTGGAAATTGGAACATCAGTCACTGGCCTCAGGGAGAGCCAGGTGGAGGGCCGTGGGAACTTCCTGGGAAAATGGCCCTTTGCACATGGGGATGCATCATCCTCGCATACAAGAGATAGGCTTACAGTTCCTTTTGTAGGCCAACTCTCCACTTCATTCTTTGTCCTGTAGGCTGAGCCAGGGAGCCAGGACATTGTGGCCCAAACAGGAGGATTGACGAAGATGGTAGCCCCAGCATTCGCTTCCTTCCAATTTGCCACTTAGCTTTTTATTCCCAGATCACATCTTCCTAGATCATTGATAATCTGACTTTTTCATGTTTCTGATTCTAAAATTTATGTGGAAATGCAAAGAACTTATTAGAGACAAAAAAAAAACTGGAAAAAAGAATAAAGTTGAAGGAGTTCTATACAGTGCTTGAGTTTGGGATTTATTAAACAACGTTATTGGTGAAGATCTGGATATACGTATCAATGAGATAGAGTCCAGAGAGAATTAATCACATACATGACCAAGTTTTTTCAATAAGGTACGGTCCCTGACTTTGCATTCTTTCCTGCTTTGTGAAGCCCTGAGAATTGAAGCTCAGGTTCATTTGGTTAGCAAATGTACTCAGGCAGAAGCCAGTTTCCGAACTCCACCTACCTCTCTGGTTTCTACTTTGACCTACAACTTGGATGTTCCTCTCTAGCTCAGTAAACTCAGTGGTACACTTAAAAAATATTTACAATATTTTGTCCAGCATTTTTAGTTGTTTTCGGTGGGACAGTTGGCCAGGATACCTAAACCACAATACTGTCAGAAATGGAAGTGACATATACTATTCTCTAAACATAAATGTTAAAATTCTGTATGGACTGTTCTGAGACTTGTCTTTTCATTCATAGTAAGCTTTAAAATATAGCCACCTTGATGCCTGTGGTTCTAATTTGTTCCTTTAACGCTTCTAGCATTCTGTTGAATGATATATTTTATTTGGTTATTTACTGATGGATGTTTAATTTGTTTCCAAATTCTAAATTTTTCATCTTAAGCAATGTTGTAATAAACATCCATGGATATGTCTTTTTGTCATATATGTTTCTTTAGAGTAGATATCAAGGAGAATATTGTAAGGTCATAGATTATGTACATTTAAAAATTTGAATGGTTATTGTCAAATTGCTCTTTGAAGTGGTTGTGCTAATTTGTGTTCTTAGAGTCTTCATTTTTATTTTTATTTTTTATTTTTTTAAAGATTTTATTTGTTTATTTGACAGAGAGAGACAGCCAGTGAGAGGGGGAATGCAAGCAGGGGGAGTGGGAGAGGAAGAAGCAGGCTCCCAGCGGAGGAGCCTGACATGGGGCTCGATCCCAGAACGCTGGGATCACGCCCTGAGCCGAAGGCAGACACTTAACAACTGCGCCACCCAGATGCCCCTAGAGTCTTCATTTTTAAATTCAACTTTCTAATACTTGAGATTTTGTTAAACCTAGTATGACTCCATTGAGCAAATTCGTTTTCTTTGGGTTGCTATGAAGACCACCGGAGGGGTGCCTCACTGGCTCAGTCAAAAGAGCATGTGACTCTTGATTTTAGGGTCGTGAGTTAGAGTCCCACACTAGGTGTAGAGATTATTTAAATAAATAAGATTTAGAAAAAAAGAAGACCACTGGATCGGCTGTTACTTGGTCAAGTGCCCATCCCTGTTCAAATCATGGATGGGAGGTGGGGGGTAGGGTCGGATAGTATGAAACTCACTCAGCAGCTGCCACAGGCAGGTCTGAGCCAGGTTTCCCTTAGAAGTGGCTTGGCAAGTCTGCTCTAATTCCAAAGCACTTTTACATCGAATGTTTCACTGTGTTCCCTGGGGTTACCTGCTATGTCTAGCTCATATGTTTACTGGGAAGTTCAAATGAGATATTAATAGGACAATATTTTCTGTTAAAATGGCATGATGGCATCATTGTTATTATTTATAAAATACTTTTGAAACAACTCTGCTCCGTATGTGGGGAGATATTTCATTAGCATGTCACAGATAAGAGGAGCTAAGGGTTTACTGAGCACTTCCTTTATGCCAGGCACTGACGGAAGTGCTTTGCGTATATTGACTTGTTTCTTTCTCCTGGTGATCCTCTGAGTTAGTATTATTTTACCTCCATTTCACAGATGAGGTGGCTGGGTACCAGAGAGGTTAAGTGACTTTCCTAGGATCACACAGCTTGAGGATGGCAAAGGCGGAGTTTATGCCTGGGCTGTGTGATTGCTGGTGCTGTCCCTTAACCACAAGTCCATTCTGACTTTGAACAGAAACTGGGAAAGAGCAAGTGGCTTGTTCGGTTTTGCTGTGACCAGTGTGAGAACCTGCCCACTGTCTGAGCTGCCTGCTACAACCTTCACCTGGGCTGCCCTTGTGTGGCTTTAGGGTCCTAGGGGCTGGAAGCCCTGCATGCCCTGCCCTCTCCCTCCTGCCTCCCTCTGGGGGCCTGTGGTCAGGTGACTTTTCTTCTTGGTCCTTTTGTCTTTACATGGGTCAAAGAACACTTTTCTTCACTAGCTGGATCTCAGGCTTATCTTTGTCTTTTTATTTATCAAGTAATTAATTCAAGTGACTGAAATAACAAATGCTTATCAAAGCCTCTGCATCTGCTAATCCTTTGGAAGATGGGGGGAGGGAAGGGAGTTTGCCTAGGGTCACCAGCAAGGCTGGTGTTGGTGGTGGGCTGGCAGGAGAGCAGCCTCGCTTCAGGTCCTGTCATCTAGGGGGAGTTGGGGAGGGAGCTGCAGGCATCCACAGCCTGTGTTTGCTGAGGGAATGCAGGAGCTCTAGGGTCTTCATGTGTGGCCGCTGTGTTCAGTTTCTTCCTATCAATTCATCCTTTCACTGAGTCTTCTGGACATTTCCTGCCTCCTAGATTGTAGCGATCTTTGGGAACGAAAGGTTTAAAAAACAACTTCAAGTCAGTCCACCATCCCTTACACACATATTTCTATCTGATGTAAAAGAGAGGACTGAGGGTGCCCACCATCACCCGGAGAGTGAACAACATCTAGAACTCAGAGGCCGGAATGCTGCCTGAGTTTCTGGTTCATTGATGACACTGGGTAATGACTTCTCTGAAAGGAAAACAATTTTACCTTTTTTCCCCCCCGCACCATTTATTCAGTGATTTTTAATTGAGCACTTACTGTGTTCCAGGTCCTAACACCTCAAAGGAGGGTCATAGTTAGTAACCGAGAGGGCAGTGCCCGGTGCTGCTCAGACCTCAGTGGAATCACTAAGGGATCTGGTTCACAGGCAGACTGTGGTTCATTCGGTAGGTCTGGGGTGGGGTCTGAGATTCTGGGGTCTGCGTGGTCCCAGGGTTGCAGGTAGTGTTATGGGAGAACACAGGTTACAGTAGCGTTGCCTAACTCACATGGCATGTCTGGTCAGGTACTCCCCCCGTAGTCCCCTTCTCCCTACACCTGGGCCACTTGGGCCAGCCTTACCTCTAGCTCTGGTGTGGTCTGTCTGCAGTTAGGAGTCGTCAAGACTGAGCAGTTGCAATGGTTGGGCTTCTGTCTTACTCTGGAACCCAGTCCCCACTTTGTATCCAGATTCTGGTTTGCTCTTTGGGCCCAAGTGTTCTCAAGTGGCTCAGGAACCCTGGGCCCTCCAAACTGGGGCCCTCCCTGGCTCTTGGTCATTCCCCACCTCTGAGGCTGGGGACTGGCCCTTCACGGACAGAATTCCCCCATGGGGCCCATCTGGAACGTATGTGGTTCTCAGAGCAGCTCTGTTCCTGAGTGCCCTTATGCAACCAGGGCCCTGCTCTGCCTGCCTGATGTCCACCTGCTGCTTCCTGGGCTTCCCTGGTCCAGGACCAGGCCTTCCTTGGGATATCTGTCCTGCTGGAGGATGTTGCCCAAGCACTAGGGGTCTCTGGCTAACCAGGAGCGATGCTCTGAAGATCTCACAGGAGGTCCAGATAAGCGAGGCCTCCCACTACACACTGGTCTCTACTGGCAGTCATTTTCCTTTTGTCTGCTGCCGGGTCAAGGAGGAGGGAGCCCTAGTGTGCATTACTTGGAAGGCGCTCCCAATGTCCCGTGGCTAGCCTGTGTATTTGGTACCATACCTGGGGCCCAGTGCTAATGTTTGCATGCACACCCTCAGCCAGGAACTGGAGTGACTCTTGCCTGGGTGCCTTGCTGGACGAACAGGGGGTCTTTGAAGGCAATATCTGCTCTGGATTCATGTAGCAGCATGACTTGGCTTTGCGGAGAGTGTTGTGTTAATTAGCAGTAAACCAAAGGGAGCCACAGGTACTCTGCTAGTGGCCTGTGACAATGGGGTTGGTATTCTGTGACTTCAACGTTCACACCAAGAGCCAGTAGCCTTCTACTGGCATCCTGGAATACTGAGTCATTTATTTTCTTCCTTAGCCTTTAGAGTAGTGTTTCTCAGCCTTCCCTGTATGTTAGAATCTTCGGGAAAAGTTTAAAAAATCTTGACGCTCAGGACACATCTCAGACCAATTAAACAATATATATGGGATATCAATATTTTAAAAAATTAGTATTTTAAAATTTTTATCTAATTCATTGGGGGTATAATTTACATATAATGTACCCTTTTAAGTGTATGATTTGATAAGTTTTGATGAATATATATACTTGGATAATTATCACTATGATCAAAATAGAACATTTCCATAAAATTCCCTCATGCCCCTCTGCAGTTAATCCCCTTTTCTCTGTTCTGGGAAGCCACTACTCTGCTTTCTGTCACTCAGATTGGCTTTGCCTTTGCTAGAATTCCAAAAAATGAAATCTTACTTTGCCTTCTTTTGCAGATTCTTGTGTGTTCATTCCTTTTCATTGCTAAGTAGTGTTCACTGATATCACAAAATATGTTTCTTAGTTGCCTGTCATTGGACATTGTTTTTTAGTTTTTGGCTATTATGAATATAGTCCTATACATATTTGTGTAGATCTTGTGGGAACCTAGATTTTCAGTTCTCTTGAGTAAATAATTTGGAATGGTATCAGTAGGTCATGTAATAAAGTATATGTTTAACTTTATAAGAAACTGCCTAATTATTTTCCAAAGTGGTTAATCTGTTTTACATTCTCACCAGCGATGTCAGAGAATACCAGGAGTACCAGCTCATCTACATTCTTGCCAACAGTTTAAAATTTCAGGCTTTTAAATTTTAGCCATTTTAGTGGATGTGTAGTGCTTATCTCCTTTCGGTTTTAGTGTGCACTTTTCTGATGACTAATGGTAATGTGCTTATTGCCTATTCATAGATTTTTTTGTGTGTGGCATGTCTTTCTTTTAACTGAAGGGATTTGTTATTATTGTGTTCTAAGAGTTCTTTTCATATTCTTGATAAGTCTTTGGTATATATTTATATTTATATACACACATCAAGTATTTTCTCCAATGGCTTGCCTTTCCATTTTCTTAACAATGTCTTTCAAAGAGAGGTTTAAAATTTTGATGTTTATCAATTTTTTGAGATTCATGTTTTTGTGTCCTGAGAAATCTTTGCTTATCCCAAATCACAAAGGTTTTATTCTGTATTTTCTTCTAGATGTTTTATAGTTTAATTTTTATGTTTAGACCTGTGATCAATTTCAAGACACACATGCATGTGTGCATGGTGTGAGGGACAGGTCAAGGCTTTTTTTTTTCTTTCCACAGGGATATTCAGTTGTCCCAAACTATCCTTTCTCTATTGAATTATGTTGTTACCTTTATTAAAAAAATCAATTGGTCATATATTTGTGGGTCTGTTTCTGGACTGGCTATTCTGGTCCATTGATCTGTATACCTATCTTTTACACTAATAAACATTTCCTTGATTATTGTAACCTTATAGGAAATCTTAAAATCAGTCAACATAAAACCTCTAAGTTTATTTTTTTTCAAAATTGTTTTGGTTATTTTAGATCCTTTGCATTCACATACAAATTTTATAATCAACGTGTCAATTTCCACAAAATAAGCCTGCTGGGATTTTGATTGAGATTGCATTGATGTAATAGATTAGTTTGGGGAGAATTGATATTTTAATATTGAGTGTTCCAAACTGAACATGGGTCATCTCCATTTATTTGGGTCTTCTTTATTTCAGCAGTGTTTTGTAATTTTCAGTGTATGTGGGGGCTTAGCCAACTTTTACTAGATTTATTCCTAGTATTTTATATTTTTGATGCTACTGTATACAGAATTATTTTAAAATTTCATTTTTTAAATGATTTTTATTATATTATGTCAGTCACCATACAGTACATCCCTGGTTTCCAATGTAAAGTTCGATGATTCATTAGTTGCGTATAACACCCAGTGCACCATGCAATACGTGCCATCCTTACTACCCATCACCGGTCTATCCCATTCCCTGCCCCCCTCCCCTCTGAGGCCCTCAGTTTGTTTCTCATAGTCCATCGTCTCTCATGTTTCATTCCCCTTTCTCTAATTGATTGCCGTTAATATAAAAGACTACAGTTGATTTTTGTATACTAACCTTGTATTTTATGACCTTGCTAAATTCTAATAGAATGAAATATTAGTTCTATTACTTGTCATGGGATATCTACATTTCTCACAGCAGTGTCTATGGTTTTCAATGTACAGATCTTGCACATATTAAAAATTTTTCCTTAAGAATTTTTTGTTTAGGAATGCTTCTGTAAATGATCTTTCATTTTTATTATTTTATTTTATTTTTTTGAAGATTTTATTTATTTATTTATTTGAGAGAGAGAGAGAGAGAGGGAGCACATGCGCATGAGCAGAGGGGAGGGGCAGAAGGAGAGGGACAAGCAGACTCCCTACTGAGTAGGGAGTTGGACATGGGACTCGATCCCAGGACCCAGAGATCATGATCTGAGCCGAAGGCAGATGCTTAACCAACTGAGCCACCCAGGTGCCCCTATATGATCTTTTAAAATCATTTCCTGGTTATTTTTTGCTCAGGCACTGGTTAAAACTCATTCGGTTCCACAGTATAGGTGAGGTCGAGATCCTCTGGCCTGAAGACTGATCATGAATCCTGCTAGAGGAGGGACCCCTAATTGTATTTGTTCTTCTTGAATCCTGCTAGAGGAGGGACCCCTAATTGTATTTGTTCTTCTTGCTTTGTTGCGTGGCACATGGAGGGCTAGGATCACTTAGGCAACTGAGAGTCCCATCAATAAGCAGAATCATTTGCACCTCTGGCAAAGAGCAAACCCTCGTCATTGCTCTTAATGGAAAGTGCTATTGGGCTTTAAGATGACAGGCTCCTACAAGGGGCTTAATGGATGGATCTTACAGTATGTCATTGACCTAGTGTGGACCTGACCATTCTGATTGTCTGTATTTGAACTTCAGCTCCTCAGGATAGGCTGTGTGCAGGGCATTGGTGTTGGCAGGCGAACTTTGTAGCTTAGTGGGCTGCCTGTTTCCCCTGAGGTTATATATGTTGTAGGTGGTGGGAATGGGTTGGGGAGGGCATATAGGAGTTGTTTTTGTAACTTTTTTCATAATTAGGAGAAAAGAGATGGAAGCTGGGATGCAAGTCTATAACCCATTCTTCATTCTCCCCAGTGCTCCGGGTAATGGTATTTAACGGAAAGACAAATCCATTCATCTTCCCAGCATCCTGGCACATGGAAGCCATGCAGGCTGCTGTCAGAAGAGATATTAGAGGCTATAAAAAGCCATTTGATTCCCTCCCCTCCCTACTGTCACTTTGTAACCCCCTTTCCCAGGGAGATTGGTACTGCGCTTGCTGACTCTCCATCACCTGGAAGTCTTAGTCCTTGTGGGCATCTTATCGAGATTCAGATTGGCTTTACCAGCCCTGTTATTTTTTCTTTTATTTCTGTCATTTCTCTGCCAGCGGTGGCAACATCACGGAATGATTTTTCTTTCTGCATTATTCTACTGATTTTAGAAAGAGCTGGTTGATGTGCCCCTGGTTGGAGGAGAGCGAACCAGTCCCTCAGGACAGGTTGCTGCTGAAGTGATGCTTCTAGCACAGGGCCCTGGGTTTCTGAGCCAGGTGTAGGGGAACAGGTGCCCCTTGCCTTTCTTCTACGCTCTTGTTTTCAGCCTTGGCATCTGTACCTTGTGTCACCTCCTGGTAGTACCAGTGCCAGGGTTGATCTAGGTAGGTTGGGCAGCATTTGTCTCTTTTGATCATAAAACTGTCCTGGAGGAAAGCTCCATTTCCTCAGGATTTTCTCCCTCTGCTCTTTGTTCTTTCATACTTTCAGGTTGCTGTGCACTCTCTGCCTCTGTCCATAGCCCCCTTCTCCCATTTTCATTTTCTTTTTCCCATGGCAGCTTAAGAAAATGCAATTCTATGTCCAGTTTTTGAGCACTGACTGCATACCAGGGACTGTGGTGGGTAGGAAGGATACAGCTGGAAACAGGATGTGGTCTCTGCTTACAAGAAGCTAGTCTCCTGGAGGAGATGGACATACAGAGATGCAAATACCTGTCGTTCATGGTCAGGAATTATTCATAATAGAAGTATGAATAAAGCACTTTTGGTGATGCACTGTAACAAGAGCAAGCTTCATATACAGGTTGGCATTTTATCTGGGCCTTGAAGGATGGGTGAGGTTTCAACAATCACAGGACATGAGGGTGGGAAGGGTGGAGTAGGATGTTTAAATTAAGGGAACCATGTTAGCAATGGCCCCCAGGTGTGAACTTGCATGTTGGGAGTGTGCGAGTTGTCCTGTTCAGATGGAAGGCAGCAGGTGTAGCTTGGGAGGACTAATAGGGCCAGACAGGAGACTAGACAGGCAAGTTGGGGCCATTGTGGTGGGTCTTGATGACAACCAAGGAGCCTGCACTCCTTCTGTGGTAGCTCACAGGGAGCCGACAAGGTTGATGAACAGGAAATGCCATGGTCAGGGCTGGGCTGCAGGAGGCTCCCTGGAACAGAACGGTGAAGGATGAATGAGAAAGAAAAGAGACGGAGGGAGAGCCAAGAGGAGCTGTTTCATAGTGGCTCAGATTAGCCATGCCATAGGGTCTGGACATAGGCATCGGTCTTCTGGTGTGGGTCAGACAGGACTCAGTGGAAACAGAGGGGAAATCAAGTTGAAGAGGTAAAAAGAAAGAGGGAAAAGGCATGAATATGTCCTGGGAACAGAGCACTGGACAGGACAAGGGCTGGCCTGGGGTCGGGTGGTAGATAGTTAAATTCCTTAGCATGTAGCAACAGAAATGGACTCTACTTGCTTGAAGTCTGGAGCAGATTTCTGGTATACAGATATGCTTTCTGGGGTGTTCCTAAGGAAGGGGAAATGGTTGTGAGCTGGGGAGCCACACTGATAGGTGCCCACTCTGGTGAAGAGGAGGAAGAGGGAGAGTTTTGTTCTGGACAAGTAGTGGTGTGGGCGTGGTGCCGGCAGTGCACATCCAGATGGAGTGACCTTCGGGGGTTCAGGCTAGTGTAATGCCAGTGTGCGAGCTCCAGGGGGATTGGTCACTGAAGCTTTTATAGTCGGGAGCTTGGGAGAGAGGGAAAGCAAATAGGGTGTGAAGAGACTTTACAAGGTTGGAAAGACCTTTTCCTTTTATTTAATTTTCATTTACTTACTTTTATTCAGGAATAGCATCCACACGGGAAAGTATATGTGTCTTAAGTAGACAGCTCATTGAAGTTTTTACATGTGTATATGCCTTGTAACAACCACCAAGACAAGGAAGCAGAACATTTCCATGATCCCAGAAGGTTCCCTGTGCCCCTTCTTGGTCAGTACCTCCACCATACGTAGCAGAAGTAATTACTGTTCTGACTTTAACCACCACAGATGAGTTTGTCTGTTCTTGGACTTTATACAAATCTTATTATTCAATATGTTTTTTTGAGTCTGTCTTCTTTTTCTGACATTATGTTGGAGAGATTTATTCATGTTATTGCATTTAGCATAAGCTTGTTTTTTCTTGCTGTGTAGTATTCTTTTAAATAGATATGCTGCAATTTATCTGTTTTGCTGATGGACATTAGGATGTTCAAAAATTTTGGCTATTAAGAATAAAACTGCTATGGAATTTCTTGCACATGACTTTTACTGATATATTTATTAATTTCTCTAGAATATATACATACTTTTGAGTGGCATTGCTGAGTTCAAGGATATATATGTTTAATTGTAGTAGATTCTCCCAGTTTGCCCAAGTGATTGTACCATTTCACATGCTCCCCCAGTAATGTAAAATGGCTCCACCACCTCACTAAACATTGGTGTTGCCAATCTTAAATTTTAGCCGTTTTGTTGGTTGTATAGTGGTATCCCATGTGGTGTTAATTTGGATTTCCCATGTAACTAACGATATTGAGCACGTTTTTAACTGCATGTTGGCTATTTGAATATTTCTGTGTCTCTGTGTGTGTGAAGTGCATGTTCAAGTCTTCTGCCCACTTTTTTGGTTTTTGCTTTTTCTTATTATGTTTAGGAATTCTGGACACAAGTCCTTAGTTGAATATATGTTTTGTGAATAACTTCTTTCAGTCTGGTTTGTCTTTTTCTCTTAATAATGTCTTTTGATAAACACAAATTTTTTAAATTGAATTTTTTACAAAAGTTTAATTAACATACAGTGTTGTATTTTCATGTGGACAACATACTGATTCAACAATTCTATACATTCCTCAGCGCTCACCACAATAAGTGTAGTCACCATCTGTCACCATACAACATTATTACAATATTATTGACTATGGTCCCTATGCTGTACTTTTTCATTTCCGTGACTTATTTATTTTATAAATGGAAGTTTTTGCCTTTTAATTCCCTTTATCTATTTTAGGTATCTCCCCCCTACCCCCACCAACCTCCTCCAGCAACCACCAGTTTATTCTCTGTATTTGAGTCTGTTTTTATTTGTTTGTTTGTTTGTTTTGTTTTTAGATTCCACATGTAAGTGAAATCGTATAGTATTTGTCTTTCTCTTTCTGACCTATTTCACTTAGCGTGATACCCTTTAGGTCCACCCATGTTGTTGAAAATGCCAAGATCTCATTCTTCTCATTCTTTTTCACTACAAACACAAGTTTTAATTTTCTTTTCTTTTCCTTTTTTTTTTTTTTTAAGATTTTATTTATTTACTTGACAGAGAGAAAAAGCATGAGCTGGGGGGAGGGAGAGGAGGCGGAGGGAGAGGCAGAGGCAGAGGGAGAAGCAGACTCTCCGCTGAGCAGGGAGCCCAACATGGGTCTTGGTCCCAGGACCCTGGGATCATGACCTGAGCCAAAGGCAGACGCTTAACCATTTGAGCCACCCAGGTGCCCCCACAAATTTTTATTTTCAGTGATCAATTGTTTATTTTATGGTTCGTGCCTTTTCTACCCTGTATAGGAAATACTTACCTACCATAATTTACTATTCACATTTTGGAGATAAAAAGACAGTATCCAAAGACAGAAAGTGACTCAAGGTTACGCAGTAAGTGACAGGACCAGGACAAAGTCCATGATCCTCTCACCGGGAATCCACATTGTGTTCTGTTCACTAACAAAGGTGTTGCAGAAAAAGCAACCACTCTCTTTTTATCACTGTGACTTCCCACCACCACAGTGAAAAGGAATCAACTTTAAGATGACATTGTTGCAACTGTACTGAGCACCTTGAAAATATTCCTGCTCTTTGATCCAGTTGTTCCTGCTCTAGGAATCAAAAACGTAGACAAAGTTTTATGCACACAGATGTTCATTGCAATGTTATTTTCAGTGGTAAAAAGGAAATAACCTAAGTATTCAACTGTAATGGACCAGCTAATTCAGTTGTGGCACATCTATAACATTGAATAGTATAGCTGCATAATATTCAAATTAAGGTACTTTTGAAAAGTATTTAATGGCCCGTGAAAATGAGCACAATATAATGCATATTTTTTCCATTTTAAAAACTCAACTTTATTGAGGTACAATTTACATACCAAAAATGCACCTACTTTAAGTGTATAGTTTGATGAGTTTTCTCTTTACTTTTTAAAATAAACTTCATTTGAGGTATAATTTATATACAATAAGATAGAACAGTTTGAAGTGTATGATTTGATGAGTTTAGGAAAATGGGCACAATCATGTAACCCCCCACCACATCACGACACGGAATATTTGTGTTACTCCCCTCAAATGCCCTCATGCTATTTATGGTCCGCTGTCTTTCCCTGCTCTTAGGCAACCAATAATCCATTTTCTGGAGTGATAGATTTTCCTTTCTGGGATTTCATATAGATGGGACAATATGCACGTTGCCTTTTCTCTGTATCACTTCTTTTACTTGGCGGAATGGTCTTGAGGTTCATTTATGTTGTTGCTGCCGTTGGCAGCTCTTTTTTATAGCTGTGTAGTATTTCACGGGATAAATATCCCTCATTCATTTATCCATTCTTCTGTCCATGAACGTCTGTGTTGTTACTAGTTTGGGTTGACACAAATGAAGCTGCTATGAACATTCGTGTGCAGGTGTTCATGTGGACATATGCCTTCATTTCTCCTGGTCAATACCTAGGAGCAGGACGGTCAGGTTGTAGGGTGGATGTATGGGTACTTTCTAAGAAAATGCCAAACTCTTTTCCAAAGTGGCTGCCCCATTTTATATTCCCACCAGAATTCCAGTTGCTCTGCACCCTCATTCATATTTGGAACTGTCCGTTTTTTAAAAATCAGTTTATTATTTTGTTTTTAATTTTAGCCATTTTAATAGGTATGTAGTGGTATCTCATTATGGTTTGTTTAAAAAAAAGCTTTACTGACATATAATCTATGTTGAATAAAGTTCACCTTCTTAAAATGTGCAGTTCAGTGTTTTTAGCGTGTTTAGAGATTTGTGCAACATCGACATGATCTAATTTTAGAATATTTATATCTCAATTAAAGAAATCTTGTACCTATTAGCAATCTCTCCCCATGCCTCCCATGCAATATAATATTAGGTTAAAAAAAGCAAAACAAAAGGCATTAATCCATATGGAATTATGGATTCCATCTATCCATACATGGGATAATATGTATTTCTACATACATATAGAAAAAAGACTGGAAGGGAATATGTCAAACCTTAGGTGTTTCTTGGTGGTAGCACTTATAAGGAGGTTTATTTTCTCTTCTGTACTTTTTGGAATTTAAAAATTCCCCGCAGTGAGCACGTATTACCTTTGCCATAAAAAAACAAAATCACGGGGCGCCTGGGTGGCACAGCGGTTAAGCGTCTGCCTTCGGCTCAGGGTGTGATCCCGGCGTTGTGGGATCGAGTCCCACATCAGGCTCCTCCGCTGTGAGCCTGCTTCTTCCTCTCCCACTCCCCCTGCTTATGTTCCCTCTCTCGCTGGCTGTCTCTATCTCTGTTGAATAAATGAAATAAAATCTTTAAAAAAAACAAAAAACAAAATCATTATTTGTATGAAGAAAAGACATTTCTTCAGGCTACATCTGTTGAGGGGGCCAGCACCATTTCAGCTGCTATCACTTTGTATTTTCAGTCTGATTTCTTTTGGGAAGAGACCTTGTAAAATCTTATTCTTCTGGGTTTCTGCAGTGAGTTGGCAGTATAAACTTGTTGTTTGCAATATTTACGTGAACTGCCTGGGGGAGTCCTGTAAACTACTCTATGAGTTGGTTTCTCTATCGGCAGACTGTTGAGTGCTTAGAAAGTGTGCCAAGGAAAGCAAATCCATTTGGGAGTTGACTCAAGGGATACATATTGCCTTGTGATGCATCAGGAGACATGGAGAGAGGTTGCTCTTTGCTTGGGACCTCCCTTTCCTAGTGCGTGAAGTGTTCGTGGCCATGTATGTATGTGAGTGTGTGAATGCACATTTGCGTGTGTGTAATAATGTATTTTTACATTTTAAGTTATTGTGGGTTTAGAAGACTAAGTGAATTGGTCTTCTCGTTCTGTTTCATGACCATCATGCAGTTTGATTTAGGGTAAGTCAAATTCCCATTTCTTTACGTACATTTTCCCCTTGACTCACGGAGACAACAATAACCGTCTTAATATAGGCTTATGGAAATGAGTTGAATCGCATCTATGCTTCGAACAAAAATGTGCTTTGCTTGGAATCTGCACATTATTTCATATCACAAAGGTCACTTTCCGGGGTGAAATTGAACTCATATTAACCAAGAAGAAATAGAGGAGGCCTTGGCTGAATTAGAGACTGATTGCAAAGAAGTAAAACCTACTTAGATAGCTCAAAAGTAGGGTGGGAGGGTACACTGTAAGAGTGAATAAACAGAAAAGATAAAAAGAGGCAAGGCTTGAGAAAGTTTCTCTCTGTTTCTGTTGCTTTGTTTCAGGCCTTACGATCTCTTGTCCTAGTACCTCTCTCTATTTACCTCTTCCAGGCCCTTCTTTGCAGGCTGGCTTCTTCTGCCTGTGCCTGGTTTCCACTCTTCATGACTTCAGCTTGGGCATGGCTTTGCTCAGTATGTAGTGTTGGCTCTGGCCTTGCTTCTACATGACCATTCGGTTTAACTTTATGTATCTCAATGACTCATTCACCGGAGGGGAGTCTGACTGGCCCAGCTTTGGTCAGATTCCTTAACAGCGTCATGTAAAGGAAGGTCAAATATACAAAGACGGCTACCTGGGCCTACCTACTCCTTCACACAGGCTTGATGGGGGTGGTTGACTACTCCTGGAATCTAGTCAGAGGTTGTTTGGTTGTTGTTGTTTGTCGGTCCCAACGATAGGGACATGTAAATGAAGAGGGTAATATGTAGTCTGTGGTAGGCAGCCTCCACAGTGGCCCCGTAATGATCCCCGTCTCCTGGAATGTTTGCCCTTGTGCAATCCCCTTCCATTGGATGTGGGCTGGATTTAGGGCTCACTAAGACATCTCTTCTGAGTTAGGTTATCAAAGACTAGTTTCCATCCTCTGTGTCCTCTCTCACCCTCTTCCTTGCTGCCCGTGATGGAAAAGGTGCCACCTTGTGAGCTGCCCAGTGGTGAGGCCCGTGTGGCAAGGAATGGGCCTCTGGCCCACAGCCTTGAGGACGTGATTACTGCCAGTGACAAGTGGGTCATCCTGGGGAGCTGGGGGTACTTTTCTTCTGAGCCTGTGGTCACTGCAGCCCTGGTAACACCTTGATTGTAGACTGAGGCACCTTCAGCCAGAAACACCCAGCTGAGCCATGCCTGGGTTCCTGGTCTGCAGAAACTGTGAGATACTGCTTTAAGCAGCTAAGTTGTGGGGTAATTTGTTATAGCAATAGATGTGGCCCCTAAATAATACTGTGTTTGAAGCATGGGACCCAGGCTCACCTCAAAACAAATTGTAAGAGGTGATATGACCCAAGGAACTGTCCTGGAGAACTTGTTTACACCCAATTGTCAGTCTCCAGCATGGTGAGCAAGTTCAGGTGCAGCAGTACCATATCTCTTACGTGGCCAGCTGGACAGAGGTTAGGTTCTAGCAGCGACAGTGTGAATGTATAAAATGCAAATAGGTAGGACTCCATTTTAGAGGAGGCTAGGTGATAGCCAAATGTTTCAGCCTGTGCTGTAGTATCTGAGATGTGTAGAGGGTTGCACTTGACGAATTCTAGTGTCCTTTTCAACTCCAAATGACAGTGAATCTGAGTATGTGCCCATGGATGCCAAGCCCTGTGACCAGTTCCCCATCTGGCTGGTGTGGACCATATGAGCAGCCTCAGCCTTCTGGACATCCCTGGGATGGAAGGTCAGATACAGGAGACTATTACATCTCAGAGTCTCACTGCAGGCATGATTAGTCTCAGAGGTCTGAAGAGCATGCCAGTAGTCAAGCCACTCAGCTGTTTCACCCGGAGGGCATTTCAGGAAGGTTCCATGAAAAGTCTCCTCAAAATCCTGTATCCTCCAGTAGATTCCATAGGTCTATTAGGATGTTCTTTTGTTGGGGGAAGTAAGCTCACAGAGAATATGTTCAGAGAGAACAGTTTTTTGCTGCTTCTGCCCTCAGGGCAGAGTTTTCCTCAAATATCATTGAATACCAAGAAAACGCGTGCTGGGCTCTTCAGTGTTCACCCCTGCCCCCCTTGGCCTCAGCTCCACAAAACCCATCACCCACGTATCTAACTCATTCCTAGTAGGGACCCTCATCTGCCTCATACCAGATGTTTCCCTAATTTTTTTTTAAAGATTTAATTTATTTATTTGACAGAGGAAGACTATAAGCAGGGGGAACAGCAGTGGGAGGGGGAGAAGCAGGCTCCCCGCTGAGCAGGGAGCCCACTGTGGGGCTCGATGCAGGGCTGGATCCCAGGGCCCTGGGATCATGAGCTGAGCCGAAGGCAGATGCTTAACCGACTGAGCCCGCCAGGCGCCGTAGTGTTTCCCTACTTTTTCATCCATGTCCTTTTGTAGGTCCACAGGTTGTACCCCAATGACAACATACATTTGAAATATTTAAGTACAGTTTTATTGACACAAGCATCCTGTCCCTAAAGAAAGGCTTGTGAAGAAATTATACAACACAGGAGGAACCTTTCTTTCATTGTTTCAAAAGCAGAATTCCTTACTCTATCTGTAACCTTTAGCTTGGGTGCCTGGTCCTTGTGGAACAATAGGCTAGCAATCTCCCTTTCTCTCTGCCCCACATGTTCCCACCCAGGATTCAGTGGCGTGACGGGACAAACAGGGATGGCCGCTGAGCTACAGTAGGGCAGGGTCCAGCCCAGCCAGCAGCCATGATTGCTCTGTGTGTGGAGGAGGTGTTATTAGTCTCATTACATGAAAAAAGCTATTAATGGAGAAGCATGCTTTCGGAGGGATGGTGGGTAAAGGGAGAATGAGAACTGAGAAAAAGGACAGCGATTGTGTCTGATTTTCAAGGTTACCTGTTGAGATAGGACTGCAGCTCCCTCATGGCCTGGTAAAGCAATTCCTTTCCAATAACTTTATAATAAAGAAGAAAGACCCTTTTGTTAACAGTGCCTTGTATTTATCAAACGTCTTTCTCCAGAGGAGCTGCTAGTGCTTCAGAGATTTTATCTTTATAAAAAGTTGATGAGTAGGTGTGAAGACCTTCTGGTGAACTCGGCCACTCTGTCCCTAATCCAATCACTTTGCCCACAGTCCTCCGACTTCCTTCTGGTTATGATGATTGACACGAATGGGGCCGAGTTCACCCTGGCAGCTGCACTATGTACCACGGTGCCAGATAGCCCACTTCTCCCCAGGACCCTTCAGTGTCTCTTGTTCACCAGTGTCCTGACCAGAATCCCACTCCAGCAGTCTTAAACTAAGGAGATTTTATTCAAAGGAATTGAGAGTATTTCACAGAATTCAAGACCCATAAGGATAGCTGAGCCTTTTGAAGATCTAGAACTAGGTCCTGGAAAGCTATCGTTCTTCCTTTCCTTCTTGCTTGGGAATCACACAGTTTCCTGGAGCTGTCCCTCTCTGTGTACTAATATCCTTCTACTCTCCAGACCTCTTCCTCTGTTGGCCTCTCAGTTCCATGGCCCCAAAAGGCAACCGTGACACTTGAGTTTCTGGTTCAGGGCAGGCAATTCATTTAACCTGATTATCATATATGAAGAAACCCATTGGCTCATCTTGTTCCTTGGACTGGTGTCCATCACTGGGTCTGATCATTTCTGGCGGAGGTGGGGAACTGGCCATAGGGAGGGCTTCCTCCTCTGGGTGTAGAAGGTTTTGTGCCTTTGTATTTCTGCTTTGCTCATTTCTTTTACTTGGGATGACCTTCACTTTGACTCCCCAGAGGGTCCTCAACCCACACCTATCTTTCCCTGCGAGGTCAACTCCAGCCATCTTCCTTGACTCGACCTGCTCTGCACAACCTGTCAGTGCCTCTTCTCCCTCACTGTCTTATCACTATCTGCTTACTTGTGTCCTTGACTGTGTCCTACTAGCATGGGGGTGCCTGGAGGGCAAGGCTTCTCGTCTCTCTCCTTTTTTTTTTTTTTATCTTGAAAGCTGGCATAGTGCTCAGTAAATGTCTGGTGAGCGAATGAATGCAAGAAAAACAATAGATCTCATCAAACAAAGGCTTTGCATTTTTTTGTTTTCACACCGTTTTGTTAGATGCAGAAGAAATGATCCTCCTTTTCAGTAAGCACTTACTGTGACCAAATAAAGAGACTTGGGAATAAAGTGGCACTAGGGCCTTTCCCTTTGGGGGATTGAAGAGCCAGGGCTGCACCATAGTGTACATTGTTGTGCTGTGGGTTCAGGAGATCTTGGCATGATTTTACCGTCAGTCTTGCGGCTGCCAGTGTGCGGGTGTGCTGTGTACACGCTTTCATTTTATTTTATGATATGTATATATAGATCAGCGATTATGTTAGATATGGCAGTGTGGATTTATGATTGTGTGCCTCACAGATTTACATGAGTTAGGATCGCTTTGCTTTTAAATTTGCAACAATAATCAAACATGGCAGAATCACCGAATGACAGTGAGAGCAGGGGAGGAGGGTAGGAAGGTAGAGTGACAATACTGAATCGCCTGAACAGCTTTCCAAATATCCCACCTCCCACCGTCACCTGACGCCAGGTGAACCTGATCCTTCCCTCCCCCTGAGGTGACAGGTGCCGCTTCCATCTCTTTGCTCCTTGCTTCTGTCTCATTCCCCCAGGCTCTGGTGGGAGTGGTGTGTTAGAGGAAAGAATGAGGGAAAGGAGTGAGTGAGTGCTTGCCCTTTCCTATTTTTTTTTCCGTTGAAGTAAGCTCCCTGCCCAAGGTGGGGCTTGAACTCACAACCCCAAGATCAAGAGTTGCATGCTGTATGAATTGAGCCAGCCAGGTGCCCCTCCTGTTCTCCCCCCCCCACCCAGTGCTTGCAAATACCCTGTTATCCTGTGCTGGGGGAGCCTGTTACATTTCCAAATCTTTCATCATCCTCCTTAGCGACAAAACCAATATCTTTGCTGGTGTGTGGTGGCTGTGGAGCCCACATTGAGGTGTTTGGACATAAACACCTTCTAATCCACTATTAAGTTCTTCAGTTTGTGTTCTCATAACATTAACCATAATGAACTCTTCACATCCATCCTGATGTCAGTTTAATATGCAGCTTCCCCAGGAAGGGCCTGGTAATTTAGCGTTAATTAATGATGGCTTATTGCAAATTATGTTACTGACTTCCGGAAGCTCCTGGGTGACATACACATCTTTCAGATGAAACCATAACATTAATACTTAGCATTCACATAGCACCTCACATGCTCAGAACACTTGGAAATTGAGTTAGCTGCATTGTCACTATTCCTCATGCTGAGTCCATCATCCGGGCCAGTAGAGGTGTCCCTCATTATAGGTAGATTTGACACACTGAGTCTTAAACTGGCACAGTGCTAATGTGGAGGAATTGCATGTTATTTATCTCAGAGTCTAGAAGGTAAGCTACTTGGGGGCTGGGGTGTATCAGGGGATCCATGGAGATAGCTAACTGTGAAGTACCATGCTGCAGGTTAGCTCCTTGGATATTTCAAATACCCAGAAAGAACAAACCGGGGAGCTGAAGTATAGGAGGTGATGTGCCACCAGACCTTAGATAGGGGACGAGGTGACGGAAGGTAGCAGCCAATGGTAAAGGGGACTGAAATATAGAGGAAGTTACAGAGGAAAAAATGAGCCACTAATTGGACCATATTGCTAACAGAAATGACCTGGGGCAAGTTTTTGTTGTCAGAATTTTCAACCTGTTTTATGGGGTGGTGTTTCCAGTGGGAAATATCTTAGTTTCTCTAAGACTCAAATCACTTGGAATCATTAGGAAATTGCCTTATACAGCCGATGTCAAAAATCAGTGTTGTGGGACCACAGCTGTACTGTGGAGTAGGAAGGGGGGGGAGATCCTCTTGTTTTTGCTCCATTTTCAGGATTGAGGAGGTTTAAGAATGAGGAGATGGCCAACAGGCCAAGCCTCATAGAACAAGGGAGGATAGATTGGAGAGACATCTTTGGTCATGCGATTCAGGATGCTTTTTCATTTCTTTTCTACACTTTGTTGCCTGTCTACTGATGTTGCCCTTTTGTGCTGGACACATTATATAGTCTGAAATATTAAACACATCCATTTGAAACAATATTTTGATTTCTAATAACTGATAAGGACAGGGGAAATGAGATTCCCCTCTGGCCAGAAAAAGGGCAATCTTCACTCTCCAGGGGAGAAAGATAAGCCCAGTCGATTTGCGGAGATGGTGTCAAAATTAAATTATTTTCCCAGAAACTTATATATATATAAAAATCCAACTTGTGTTTCTTCGAAGAAACACTATTACCGTCTTTCCTTTGTCCCTGTTCTGTGGCAAACTCCCTTAATTAATCCCTGCTCTTGATTTCATTGGTTCATTTCTGTCTCGTCCTTGTCTTGCTTGCCAACCCCGTTTTAAAATACAGAAATTGGCTCCCACAACAGACAACTAAGAATTCATTTCAAGCTCTAATGTGAGTATAGAACTCATATCAGAAACTTTTATTTATTATACCTCAATTCTTGTATCAAAACCTTTGATGAAGCCCAAACTAGTGACACATTCAGATCAGATTAGCAATTTGCACCTTCATGGAGGGCTTAGCAGAGCGGCTTTGTTCTGATGTCTTAAAAAGAAAAAAATCCATTTGTATCTGTTGGGAAATGTAACCTTATTTGCGTCTAGGGCTGTGTCCCTGGGCTGGTAATGATGATAACTCAACTCAAGCCTCAAACAGGCTGGAGGTGCTCAAAGTATTAGGTTTACCTAGGAGGAGAGGATGTGCCCTCTGCCTCTCCAGCTCACCACCTTGCAGAAGTTTCTAGGCAGAGGAGGGGGAGACCAAGCAGGGACAGGAGGCAGCGTGGTAAATGGTCAGCAGAGATAATTCTAGAGTCCGACTGTTTGAAATTCAAATTCTGACTCTTCACTTTGTACACGTGTTAGCTTGGGCAAGTCATTTGACCTCACTGAGGCTCAATTTCATCATCGGGAAAATGGGCAGAATAATATCAGAGCTATACTGTTGTTGTAAAGATTAAATTAAATGAGCTGATGTACTTGCCACATGGTGAGCACCCATTCAAGGGTCACTTTTCTTATCTTGATATGCAGAGATAATATATGGCAACAAGTAGAAGGCAGGACAGCAGATACTTGCGAACCACAGACATGGAGACTAATCTGCTGCCATCTTGTTTGATATCCACTGAAGCATATAAATTAAATCTCCATGCCATCCCCATCCACTAGGTTCACGGACAGAGTAATGCGGCTCTTGTCCAGGCAGACCAATGAGTGGGGCACGTGGGCAACAAAAGAAGCTATGTAACTTTTCCCAGGTCACCAGCTGGCAAGTTCTGGAATTTGCATCCAGGTTGTCTGACTCCAGAACATTGATTCTCAACCTTGTCTGCACTTTAACATCACCTGGGGAGCTTCTACATGTCCAGATGCCCACGCTGGGCCCTAGCTCAATCAAACCAGAGCCCCTGAAAGTGGGACCCAGGCAGCAGATTTTAAAGTTCCTTGGGTGATGACAGTGTGCGGCAAGGCTGAGAAAAACTTGTCTAGACTAGAGCAGTGGTCCTCAAAGTGTGGTCCCTGAACCAGCAGCATCAGTGTCCTTTGGGAACTTGTGAGAAATGCAAACTCTCTTGCCCCATCCCAGACCTTCCAAATTAGCAACTCTGGAAGTAGGGCCAAACAATCCGTATTCTAACAGGCTGTCTGGGTGATTATTGTTAACGGTCTTTGAGAACCCTAGAGCTGTGCTTTGCAAACTGCAGTGTGCCTATGACTTACATGTGGATTTTGCTAAAATGTAGGTAGAGAGTGAGGACATCTGGGGTGGGGCTTGAGCTTTCACTGGCCATAAAGTTGCTGCTTGGGCCCTGATGGTGTTGGAGGAGTAAGGATGCTCTGTTGTACTTGCCACACTGCCTCTGGAGGCCCCAGGCTCCCTGTGTAACAATCACCCGGGATGCAAATGCCCGGGCTCCTTTGCAGACCTACTGAATCCTAATCTCTGAGGATGGATCAGGCAGTGCACATTTAAGCAAACACCAAAGACAATCTTTTAAAATGTCCTGGTAAGTTGGAAAACCTTTATTCCCAAGGGACCTGTCATGCTGTCCCCTGGTTTTTTCCCAACAAGTCCCTTTTAATCCACAGGGCTGGCCAGCCAGCCAGTCAGGCAGGGTCTGGATAGCAGGTCTGAGGTGCTGTGGCATAAAAATAGGCACCAGCAGCAGACACCCTCGGGCTGCTGTCAGCACACCTCCAGCTAAGAATCACATCTTGCTGTGTCCATAGCCTGCAGAGAGCAGGGCTCTTTTAATCCCCTGGTCCTTGACACTGTCCTGTCCACACACCTTGGGCCCTGAGGCTAGAAGTAGAACTCTGCTTCCCATTTTGGATTTGTAGTAACTGCCTGGTCTACTGAAATACCCCACTGACCCAGCCACCTTCGGCCAGCTCACAGTCGAGTAGGTTAGGAGCTGGCATGACCCTACTTGGGTGTACAGCCCGCTCTTGTGCCATAGGTGGTAGCCAGCTTTTTAAAAGCTTAATGAGCACAGAACAATGGAAACCCAAAGAGCTGGTTTCAGTTCAGCTTGAGGAAGCATTATGTTCACGTAGGTTGGGTGCAGACCTAGAAGTGGGTTCTCCATTGACAATCCTTAATCTGGGGCGACTTAGGCTGGTTGCACCACAGGGCACACAAATGTCCTTGAACCCAAGCTCCAGGAAGCATTTCAGTCCTATTCCTCCAGGGTGGACAGAGCCAGCTTCAGCTGACAGAGTGTACACCAGGGGCCCGGGAATATCCATATGCCCAGCATCCCCATCCATCTCCCCTCAATTAAATCATCACTCTTACCACCTAACAAGGAGCTTGGAGCTCCTTCACTCTTAGCTCTTATTCCTTTAGATCTCATGGGCTTCCCGATTATAGAAGCCTCTCTGAAAAGCTAAAATATAGATAGATCTGAGCTCTTTCCTCACCTCTGAAATGGGCAATGCTCATTAAGACTACAGGGTGAGGGTTTAGTAGTTAGTATATGAAAAAAAAAAAAAGCAGTTGGAAGAAAGCCTGGTGCAGAGTAAAGGCTATGTAGGTGTTAGCTGCTATTATTGATATTATTACCAGGTAAAGTAAAAAACTGCTATCTTTTTTGGGAGCAGTATTTCCTGCTTTTCTTCTAGATCATTGGTAAACAGACTGCTAGGTAGATAGCCTGAGACCAACAGTGCCCAAGCCATTCTGATCATTAAGGAGCTCAGTGCAAGCAGAAGGGGCAATTAGATAATTTCAGTGCTGAGGAGTGAGGGACCCTGATGCTCCTGTCATCTAGAAAAAAGTGCCTAACCTGATAACATGGGCTCATCTAGGAATTTTCTTCGACAGATGAACAGAAACGACCAACTGGTTGACCTGAATTACATTGATCCCTTGTAGACTAGCATCAGACATCTCTGTAGGGCTGCAGACAGCTTGGTATTGTTTGGGGTGGCCCTTGATGACCTGGCACAGGGCTGCCTCCTTCTCTGATCTGCTCCAAGCCCTCTGGATGGAGTAATAGCCATTAAATAAAAGGCATTTTTGAGGGTTTAGTCGAGGTCTCCTTAATAAAGTGCAATGAAACAGAAGGGAGAAGTTGAAGCCTCCAGGTGTGTTTGTAATGTAATGGGGCTTCCTATAGTGGCCCTATCTGGAACTCAAAGGACCCCCCCAGCCAAGTTTCTCCTTGCCCCTTTCACAGCCAGCCTGTCCAGTCACCCTGGCTTCAAAGTTCCTGTCTCAGGCACATTCTAATAGTGTCAAAGGCGATGCTGTTATTGTCCACTGAGCATCCACGACATCTTGTGCAGGACAGGAGGCCCACGGGACCAGGCAGGTAACATGGGCAGCAAGAGGCATTGATTGGGAGCCAGTATTTCACATACCAGCACATGCATTTCACCTCCCCTGCACTTATTATAAATACAGAATGCATCCGAGCATTTGCAGAGCTCATTTGTGTTTGCTTTCTTGTTGCTGTCATCGTTTTATTTGGCTCCTTCTGCCCCACCCCCTTCCCTCTGCTCTCCATCCATCGCTGCTCTGGGATCCTGGAGAGGGGGAGGGTGAGAGAGAGATGAAACAGGGCTCAGAAACAAGTGACGGTCCCCACTTACCCTTTCTGACAGCTTGCGCAGAGGTCTGTGATCTCACATAACACTAGGAGGTAGGAGAGGTATTCTCTTCCTCTTTCACATGCCTTTCTAATTATATGTATGGGGATATTGAGGATCATAGAGGTTAAGCGGTTTACCTAAGGTCACTGGTTGAGTCCTGACTGATACAACTCATTAATAATATGGTTACCATATGTATTTCTTGCACATCAACCCTGCCTACCCAAGTTTGGTGTAAGTACCTTAGGGATGGACCTAGGGACTTGAAAGACATTTTCCTGTTGATTGAAATTTCCACCTTTGCTGTTTTTTAAAATGTTTTCCTAATTTCCTATTTTAGCTGTTGAGTGACAGAGAAGATAACATGCATTGGGATATGAAGAGAGTGGGTTTTACTGGAAATTGAAAAGCTTGAGGTCTTGCTTTATTTATTCCCATATAAGAAGGTCTAGGAGATTCTGGAACAGATTGAACTTTATCCTTCCATCATTCTGTGGGGCCACCTCCTTTCCTGTCTCCAGTTCACCTTACGTTCCCCCCCGCCCAGGGTACAGGAGATCAGAGAAGCAGATGGCAGAGTGGTAAGAATGGAGGGAGTAGAGAATAAAGAACCTAGTAGAAGGGGAGGGCAGTGAGTCCTATTGCTCATTTAGAGAAAACGAAGATGCTAAAATAGAGACTGTTAATGAATAGAGATTTCCTACCTTTAAAAGACGAGGGAGGATGGAGGAATGGTGACCCAGGGACAACCCCCAAAGCAGGACTGTGTGACTTTCTTGTGTCAGCAATAGTAGGTCAGGGTTTCCACGAGAATTGTCTACCTTAGATTAATCCCTTCCTCTACTTTTCAGAGCCATGTATAAACTCCTGCCCATTCTAGCAGGATCTGTTGGCCTGTGTTCACCATTTCCCTTTTACTTTTCAAGCTCCCTTCTACTTTCTTAGAGAGGGGCTCTGTCCCAGAGCTGTATCTTCAGATTTATCTTCATCCTGGAGCTAAATGGATTTGCTCCTCGAGGAGGGATGTCCTCCCTCACTGTGTCTGTGGTCCTTGCTCAAGTACTTCAGGCTGTGAGCCTGGAGACAGCAAGCCACATGCATGCCAAGGACAGGGAGACTGAATTGTGTTATGTTGCCCATGGCAACCAATTCCGAGGCTGGTTCTCCTCTGGCTTGGTCACGCCTGTATTTAGAACTATTGCACTTTCTTTGGGGTTTTGAGATTTTGTGGGTTTTCCTCCCTGCACAAGAGGTGGTATTTTTCTTTTCTGGCAATAGTCACACACACAGATGTGCACACGTGCGTGTGAGCACATGCACACACGCACGTGCACACACACACGTGAGCAGTCACTTCCCGAGCTTTCGGTTGACATGAATATGTATCCTCAGCTGTTGATGCTGGAGGAGTTTCCAGAACACGTCCTGAGCCTGAAGAATTCTTTCTGGATCTTCGGTTATGAAGAAGCTGAGGTACAGCTGTGAAAATAATACTCACTTGGAATCTGGGACCTGGGTCCCCCTGGTTTTGTTTCCAAGTAGCTGTGGGCAAGTCACATCATGTTGATGCGCCCCCTTTCCTTATCTGTTAATTTGGCTAAATACTTATCTTGCAGGGCACCTGGGTGGCTTAGTTGGTTAAGCGTCTGCCTTCAGCTCGGGTCATAGTCCCAGTGTCCTGGGATCGAGTGTTGGGTTCCCTGCTCAGTGAGGAGTCTGCTTCTCCCTCTCCCTGCCCCCTGCTCATGCTCTCTGTTGCTCTCTCTCTCTCAAATAAATAAATCAGATTTTTAAAATAAATAAATACTTACCTTGCAAGGTTACTGTGAGGATTACATTATTAAATAAAATGATGGTTGTAGAAATGTCTACAATGACTGATAAAAATGTTTTGCTGAAGATGGGGTATCATCTGTGCATGGTGCTAGGCATTACTGGGGAATCTACAAAAGAAAAGAAAGACATAGATCTCTTATTGTTAAATTGTTCTATAATACACATAACATATATTTTATTGTCTTAACCATTTTTAAGTGTTTAATTCAGTAGTGTTAAGTACATTCACACTGTTGTACAACCAATCTCCAGAACTTTTTTATCTTGTGAAACTAAACACTGTACCTGTTAAACAAACAAAAAAATCCTCCCCACTTCCCCTCTGCAGCCCGTGGCAACCATCGTGTCACTTTCTGCTATGAATCCAACTACACTAGATATCTCATATAAGTAGAATCATACAGTATTTGTCTTTTTGGTGTCTGACTTAATGTTACTAGTGTTGTGTCCTCAAGTTTCAACCACACTGTAGCAGGTGTCAGAATTCCCTCTTCTTTAAGGCTGAATAATAGTCAAAGGACATGGACCTTTTTAAAATGTCTGGATAACATAAAAAATAGCACATATGCAGAGCCATAAAAAGTTACAAAGAGCTTGTCACACAAGGTCCCCATGCACAGTAGGATAGTAGAGGGGATGGTCCTGCATGGTTTCATGGTTTCCGGGAGGCGCCTGCCCTCCCTGGGCCTGGCTCTGCATCTTAGGACCCAGCATTCCTGAACAGCAGCATCTGGGTCAGGCTCAGTAGTTATGTTCATCAGAACCCTGTGGTTCAAGACAGCAGTTTCTAAACAAATGGTACCAAAGAGTGGTGAACAATTTAAATTTGCTCCTGGGTCTCCAGGCAGGAGGCACAGCAGGAGTTGGGGACAGAGAGAAGGAAGCAGCAGTTGCCCTGGCTGAGGAGAGATTGAGGAGCAGAGGGTGGTGGTAAAAAGTTTCCTTCGCTGTCTAGCATTTAAGAACAATGGCTGATTTCCATTTTGTAGATGAAGGTACTGCTTGTAAAACATTTAACTCAGAGCCTTGTGGGTTTAGCCAACCAGCTGCTTGAGTGAGGTTGGTCCACCCAACATCATCCAGTCTGGGGTGATTTATGAATGCATCCAGAGAGTGCATTCATAAATCACCATCCGTTCAGGGACCTGGCTTGCAGGGAACAATGCACTATGTAATCCCAGAGTCTGACCCAGCCAACTAGTGCCCCTCCTCCTTTGGGGAGAGGAAGAAGGCCTCCTTCATTCTGGGCCAGTACAGAAATCTGAAGAGAGTAACACAAAGTTCCTCATTGCCTACCATTTTTCCCACCAGCAACTGTAGGTCTCATTCTCTGAGTCATGCTGCTAGTGATGGGAATTTGCTCCTGTGGTCTTGCTCATTCTTCCTTAACACCTTGAGGCAGGTGTTTACAATCCATCCATGGCTGGGGTAGATCTAATTTTTTTTGGTTTTTTATGTTTTAGTCATAATCAGGTGGGCCATTGCAAGGTCTCAGTTAACCGTATCTATTTGGTATTTATCATGCAGTATATTTAATAAATTGTTATTCATTAGTAGATCTAAAAGGAGCATTGCTTTGACCCTTCCCTGCTCTGGGTCTCCGGGAGCAGTGAAATAATAAAATGAGCTAAGTGATAGGATGGGAGGTAGAAGGAAAAATTGGAAGGAGAACTAGCCCAGTGGGAACTGAGATCATATGGCCATTGCTTTGTGCTTAGTGGACATCTCTTTCTAGTCAGTGGATAGGGACAGGTTGCAGAAGGGATACCATACTTCTTGGACATTAAACTAATGTTTTATTGCATTCAAATTGTAAATTTAAACATTCAGAGAGTGAATATTTAAGAAACATTTCCTTTAAGAAAAAAATGTGTGACCAGAGTGGTCTGTCTGAAGTCTGAGTTGGGTTGTAGAAGTTAGAAAACCAACCCTTGCAGTGAAGGCTATGGATAGAACTAGGTTGAGTGATGAACTTGCAACTGGGTTGCTAATAGTAACCTGTCTGATGGACAAAGAAAGGAACCCAGGTATGCCTATGAGCCAGCACACTCCTAGGAGCCCAACTTTGTTTGAGTTTTGGTACAGGAACATTTTCTATAGAAGTGATAAAGTTTTGTCCCAAGCAGGAATGGAGAAAAGTCCTTAACTAAGATAACTGAAGCAAGCTAGTAATTCTTGGCTTTGTCTCTTTCCCTCCCTTCCTCCCCCAAGCCTTGATGACCTGAATGAAGTCTAAGTGTAGCTAGCTAGTGCTGACAGCAGCCCTAGGTAGGAGCTCTGGCCATGGTGCTGAAGACAGAAGGCTGGTGTAAATCGAGGGTAATGCATGTAGAGAAGAGACCTCGAGGTACTGAATAAGCGATGATTGTTTCTCTTGAGGTTGTCAACAATATCTATGACTTGAACCTTAGTGTCATCTTTCTTTAAACTTTGTTCTTAATTTATTAGATGACTACTCGTTAATTATAAAACAAGGAATGTAATTTTTTAATAAAAAATTAAATAGATGAAAGTTGACCTGACTATAAACCTGACTTCATCTTTCTTATTAATGGCTGTGGGATAATAAGAAATACTATTTGGTCTTGGCCCTGGGTTCCTGGCACAGACCTCCTAAAATCCTTGGAATTTCCTGAGTGACAGGGGCATCTTTTGTTATTCATAGCGAGCCTCCTATAATCAAACCTGACTTTATGCTAATGAGGTGACTCTTGGTGGGCCTCTGCATAGCTTTAGGGTGAGGGCTGGTCACCTGAGAACCAACCATGGTCTTGGGGGTTCGGGCCCCTAACCTCCTGGGAGGATAGAGGAGCTAGTGATTTTTAATCACCATTAGCCAGTGATTTAATCAGTCATGCCTACATAATGGAACTGCCATAAAGCCCCTAAATAACCAGGTTTGGAGAGCTTCTGGGTTGGTGAACACACTGAGTTGCTGGGATGGTATTGTTCCCCGGGGAGGATATGGAAGCTCCCTGCTCTACTCCTTGTGCCATACTGTGCCCTGTGCATGGCTTCTATTTGGTTTTTCCCGAGTTGTATCCTTTAGAATAAACCAGTAATAGTAAGTAAAGTGCTTTTCTGAATTCTGTGAGTCATTCTAGTGAATTATGGAACCTGAGGGGGGCTTGTGGAACTCTTGAATTTGTAGCCAAGTCAGACAGAAATGTGGGTGTCCTGGGGGTCTGATACTTACAACTGGTGTTGAAAGTGGGGGCCTTCTTCTGGGACTGATCCCTTACAAATCAGTGAACAGATACAGGTGCCAGAAGTGAATTGAATTGTGGGTTACCCACTTGGTGTCGAAGAATCAGAACTGGTTGGTTTGGGGGAGAAAAGAAACCCCTGAATGGCTTAATCCTTGAACTCCCAACAATAAAAAACCCAAACAACCAAAACCAAAACAAAACACCCCTTATGGAAGTTACTAGAATTGCAAGCTTCTTGCCAAAGGTTAAAAACAAGCAATCCCCAGAAGCCTTGCTTGGTAAAACCATGCCTTTGTGACAGTAAATATTACAGTGACTTGGAAAAAGTGGCTCAGTGTAGGTGAAAATAGTATCAGAGCAGAGCTAGAGAGAAAATGAAGTCGTAAGAGGGAGAAGATATTTGAGTGTATAGAACCCATCAAAGATAAATATTCAGAACTTCTGAAGAATTCCATAAATCAATAACAAAAAAGATAAGCAAGCCACTAAAAATAGTCAAAGGATAAAGACGAAGCAATTCACAGATGAGGAATACCAGATAGCTAAGAAATATATGAAAAATGTTCCCTCTTACTGGGATTTTGGGAAATACACCAGATCCCACAGTGATGAGATATTATTTCCTAGCTACCAGTTTAGCAAAAATTTAAAGTTTGAGAATACTAAGTGGCAGCAGGAATGCAGGATAATGGAAACTGTCTTATAACACTCATGGGTATAGCCAGTTCCTCAGTATCTAGTAACATTTAAGATATGCTGACTCGACGATATAGCCATTCTACCCCTAGATGTATATGCTCTAGAGACAGCCATGTCTCATCATGGAGATGCTTGTTGCAGCCCTGTTCTTGACAGTCTCCTAAGTAAGCAGGTTGCAGAGTATTATAAATAGCGTGAAACCATTTTTGTAAATTTTAAAAGCATAAAACGATACTATATACTTTTATGGAAACAGATGTAGTAAAACTCAAATACATACATGAGAAGGATCTCCACTGACTTCAAATACGTACATGAGAAGGATTTCCACTGACTTTAGGAGAATTGTCTCCTAGGAAATGGGACAGGGCAGGGGTGAGGACTTTAACCATACCTGTCATGCTTTATTTCTCTTAACAAATCTTAAGCAATCTATATCGCAAAGTTCAGTAATTGTTAATCCTCTGTGGCAAATACATGGGTATTTGTTTTATTATTTTCTGTGCTTTTTGTATGTTTGAAATATTTCATAAATGCATTATTTTAAATAAAGAAGATAATGAAATTTTTCCTAATCTGGGCAAAAAATGGATTATGTAATTACTCTATGTTCTGGCACTTGCTTACATGTGTATTGTTTCTTTCCCAAGTCTGTGATTGAAGAAGCTTGTGTTGGACTAGGAAGACATGAGAGAGAAAGTATGATCTTGGGCTCCTGGGTGGCTCAGTCGTTAAGTGTCTGCTTTCGGCTCAGGTCGTGATCCCAGTGTCCTGGGATCGAGCCCCGCATCAGGCTCCCTGCTTGGCGGGAAGCCTGCTTCTCCCTCTCCCACTCCCCCTGCTTGTGTTCCCTCTCGCTGTGTCTCTCTCTCTGTCAAATAAATAAAATATTAAAAAAAAAAGAAAGCATGATCCTAAAGCCATGGCCACTGACCATGAAGGGGAAGTGAAGTCACCCAGTGCAGGTGTCCTGGGAGACAGTCACTAAGCCACTGCTGGTATGACTCTAGCAGCAGCAATTCACTACGTCCTGAGCCCCAACTCTTCTGTTGCTGGGGACATCTTCAGGGT
>NW_024425563.1:20627270-20630775 GCF_017311325.1 Ursus maritimus | reverse complement strand
TTAATCACCATTAGCCAGTGATTTAATCAGTCATGCCTACATAATGGAACTGCCATAAAGCCCCTAAATAACCAGGTTTGGAGAGCTTCTGGGTTGGTGAACACACTGAGTTGCTGGGATGGTATTGTTCCCCGGGGAGGATATGGAAGCTCCCTGCTCTACTCCTTGTGCCATACTGTGCCCTGTGCATGGCTTCTATTTGGTTTTTCCCGAGTTGTATCCTTTAGAATAAACCAGTAATAGTAAGTAAAGTGCTTTTCTGAATTCTGTGAGTCATTCTAGTGAATTATGGAACCTGAGGGGGGCTTGTGGAACTCTTGAATTTGTAGCCAAGTCAGACAGAAATGTGGGTGTCCTGGGGGTCTGATACTTACAACTGGTGTTGAAAGTGGGGGCCTTCTTCTGGGACTGATCCCTTACAAATCAGTGAACAGATACAGGTGCCAGAAGTGAATTGAATTGTGGGTTACCCACTTGGTGTCGAAGAATCAGAACTGGTTGGTTTGGGGGAGAAAAGAAACCCCTGAATGGCTTAATCCTTGAACTCCCAACAATAAAAAACCCAAACAACCAAAACCAAAACAAAACACCCCTTATGGAAGTTACTAGAATTGCAAGCTTCTTGCCAAAGGTTAAAAACAAGCAATCCCCAGAAGCCTTGCTTGGTAAAACCATGCCTTGTGACAGTAAATATTACAGGTGACTTGGAAAGAGTGGCTCAGTGTAGAGTGAAAATAGTATCAGAGCAGAGCTAGAGAGAAAATGAAGTCGTAAGAGGGAGAAGATATTTGAGTGTATAGAACCCATCAAAGATAAATATTCAGAACTTCTGAAGAATTCCATAAATCAATAACAAAAAAGATAAGCAAGCCACTAAAAATAGTCAAAGGATAAAGACGAAGCAATTCACAGATGAGGAATACCAGATAGCTAAGAAATATATGAAAAATGTTCCCTCTTACTGGGATTTTGGGAAATACACCAGATCCCACAGTGATGAGATATTATTTCCTAGCTACCAGTTTAGCAAAAATTTAAAGTTTGAGAATACTAAGTGGCAGCAGGAATGCAGGATAATGGAAACTGTCTTATAACACTCATGGGTATAGCCAGTTCCTCAGTATCTAGTAACATTTAAGATATGCTGACTCGACGATATAGCCATTCTACCCCTAGATGTATATGCTCTAGAGACAGCCATGTCTCATCATGGAGATGCTTGTTGCAGCCCTGTTCTTGACAGTCTCCTAAGTAAGCAGGTTGCAGAGTATTATAAATAGCGTGAAACCATTTTTGTAAATTTTAAAAGCATAAAACGATACTATATACTTTTATGGAAACAGATGTAGTAAAACTCAAATACATACATGAGAAGGATCTCCACTGACTTCAAATACGTACATGAGAAGGATTTCCACTGACTTTAGGAGAATTGTCTCCTAGGAAATGGGACAGGGCAGGGGTGAGGACTTTAACCATACCTGTCATGCTTTATTTCTCTTAACAAATCTTAAGCAATCTATATCGCAAAGTTCAGTAATTGTTAATCCTCTGTGGCAAATACATGGGTATTTGTTTTATTATTTTCTGTGCTTTTTGTATGTTTGAAATATTTCATAAATGCATTATTTTAAATAAAGAAGATAATGAAATTTTTCCTAATCTGGGCAAAAAATGGATTATGTAATTACTCTATGTTCTGGCACTTGCTTACATGTGTATTGTTTCTTTCCCAAGTCTGTGATTGAAGAAGCTTGTGTTGGACTAGGAAGACATGAGAGAGAAAGTATGATCTTGGGCTCCTGGGTGGCTCAGTCGTTAAGTGTCTGCTTTCGGCTCAGGTCGTGATCCCAGTGTCCTGGGATCGAGCCCCGCATCAGGCTCCCTGCTTGGCGGGAAGCCTGCTTCTCCCTCTCCCACTCCCCCTGCTTGTGTTCCCTCTCGCTGTGTCTCTCTCTCTGTCAAATAAATAAAATATTAAAAAAAAAAGAAAGCATGATCCTAAAGCCATGGCCACTGACCATGAAGGGGAAGTGAAGTCACCCAGTGCAGGTGTCCTGGGAGACAGTCACTAAGCCACTGCTGGTATGACTCTAGCAGCAGCAATTCACTACGTCCTGAGCCCCAACTCTTCTGTTGCTGGGGACATCTTCAGGGTGAGGTAGAGAGCTTTGTCCTACATAGGCTGGATAGCCGTGGCTTTTTACTTTGTCACTTCATTTGAAAGAGCAATAATAGCCTGGATGTCTCTTTGTCCAGACTCTGGATGAGAAGTTTTCCACATCTCTCACAGTTTTGTTTATCCTTCTTTAGATGCTTTGATATAAGCGGTGGCATCCAAAGATGAAGCAAGTGATGAGGATGTGATCAGATTACATCAGAGCACAGGGCCTTGCACTTCACATGAACTGGGTATTGTACTTTAATAAGTTTGCATTAGCTCTTTAAATGGCCACATCATATTATTGCCTCATATTAGGTTTGTGATCAATGACCACCTAACTGCTTCTCTTGTGCCACAGAATCCTTTTCACATAAATTGCTGCCAAATCACTACTCCCTCTGCAACCATTCTGCATTTGTGCAAGTGAATTTCAGAGATTGCTGCTGGGCCATGCATTTATACTTGTTAAATTTTATCTTCCTGGTTTCAGCCAAGCATTCTAGACTTGAGATCATTCTGAATTTTGATTATGTCATCTATGGCATGTGCTCTCCCCACCAGGTTGATGTTATCTGAATAATTGATTGACATATTTTCAAAAGGACGGGGCCAAGGACAGAATCTTGTAGCAATGCAGTGAGAACTTTTCTCTGCATTGACACAGAACTATTAATCAGCAATCTTTGGTTAAAGCAGTTCAATTGGCCATAAATCTGCCTCAAATTATTATCATCTGATGCTGGGGGAGTGCAAGAGATAGAGTGGTTAGACAGACTCAGTGTTGTAAAAATGTCAATTATCTCCAGATCAATCCATAAATTGGATGAAATTCAAGGCAAAATCCCAACAACTTTTTTTTTTTTAATACAACCTGCTAAGCTGACTCTAAAATTTATTTGGGAGAGTAAAGGAAGGCCAGGAATATCCAAGAGAATTTTGAAGAAAAAGAAAAAGAATGATGGGAATTGAGCTATCAAATATCAAGACTATTTATAAAGCTATAATGATTAGGGTGGTTTGGTATTTGCAAAGGAACAGAAAAGAGATCCCAGAAATAAAATTGTGACTGTACGGGAATTTGATATGTAACACGGTGTATGTAAGTCTGTTAGGAATGTGTGGGCTTTTTAAAAAATGGCAGTGGAATATCTGGTCATTTGTAATGGAAAAAAATTCTGTATTTCAAACTGATACTAAATAGATTTCGGGATGTTTAAAGACCTAAATGTGTAAAGGAAAACTTCAAAATATTGGGGGAAACTATAAGGAAATATCTTCATGACCTAGGAAGTAGGAAGGGTTTCTTCCTTCCTCCCTCCGTCCCTCCCACCCACCCTTCTC
>NW_024425563.1:20442327-20627262 GCF_017311325.1 Ursus maritimus | reverse complement strand
CTCCCTCCCTTCCTTTCTTTCTTTCTTTCTTTCTTTCTTTCTTTCTTTCTTTCTTTCTTTCTTTCTTTCTTAGAGAGAGAGAGAGGGCACGCGCCTATGCGAGGAAGGAGCAGAGGGAGACGGAGAGAGAGAATCTTAGGGAGGCTCCACGCCCAGCATCGCCCAGCTCGGAGCCTGACATGGGGTTCAGTCTCACAACCCTGAGATTACGACCTGAGCCAGAATCAAGAGTCGTATGCTTAACCAACTGAGCCACCTAGGAGCCCCAGTAGGAAGGGTTTCTTAAACAAGATGCCAAGAGCAGTAACCAAAATGATAGATTTGACTATATTAAAATTTAAAATATTCATGTATCAAAATACATGCTTAAAGTCAAGTTACAGACTTGGAAAAGATGTTTGTAAAGCTTATAAAAGATACATAATTAGTAACCAGAATATGAGAAAACCTCTTACAAATCAATATGAAAATTACAAATAGTGTAACAGAAAATGAGACAAAGGATATGAAGAGGGAGTTTCACAAAAGGGATGTCTAAATGACCAGTGAGTACATGAGAATATGCTCAACCTCACTAGTAAACAGGCAAATGCAAATTAAAATCACACTGAGATACATTTCTGATCCATCAGATTGACAATATTTAGGAAGTCTGATAATACTGAGTTTTGATCAGTACGAGTGGAGCAAGGGGAACCACCAGACTCTGGTGGAGGGTCTCACTGCTACAGTCATGGAGAGAAAGTTGGGATACATCCAGTAAAGCTGTGAATGCAGTAACTTCATTCCCAGTTGTGAATTCCGGAGACACTCATATGCATTAGTGGGCATTTCTATGAGTGTGGGTAGGAACACTGTAACACTGTTGTGAGAATGACATTGGAAACAATGTGGATGAACATCCCAGAGGATTGAAGAGCTATCGTTTCTGGTGATGGAAATGATTAAACATGTCTACATGTATAACATGGATAAATCTCGCAGGTAACGTTGAGGGAAGAAAGCAAGTAGCAGAAGGATACATACAGTGTAAGACAATTTACATAAAGTCTAAAAACATGAACTGTTACTATGTATCAGGGGTGGCGCCCTGTTGTCCCCCTGGGCCAAAGTTTTATTGGAACAGCGGCCACACCCATTTGTTATCTTTGGCTGCTTTTGTGTTGCAAAGGCAGAAGTGAGTAGTTTGCAACAGAGATAGAATGGCCTGCAAAGTCTAAAATATTTTCCACCTAGCTCTCTACGCCAACAGTTTGCTGTCCCCTGGTACATATGTGTATTGGTTAGGCTGATCTATCACATTAGTGGCTTACATGAAACAGAAGTTTATTTTTCCCAGGCTAGGTAAGCCTTCCAGGGCTTCTGGGGGTAGCTCAACAATTACTGAAGACCCAAAATCCTTCCCTGTGGGTTTTGTGTCATCCTCTTTATGCCGTGTTTATCTCGTGATCCAAGATGGCAGCCGGCACTCATCATCACATCCCCTTCCCAGCCAAAAGGAGGCAGGAGTGTGAAGGGAGGGTTCCTTTTGAGCATGTGCCTTAGAAATTATACACATCCCATTGGTCAGAATTTTTTCACAGGGCCACATCCACCTGCAAGAAAGGAAGGAAATATAGATTTCACCTAGGCTATCATGTACTAGCTAAAAATCCTATTAAAATGAAAACATGAAGAATAGCTGTTGGGGAACAAATAGAAACTTCTTCAACAAGCCCATTTGTAATAAAGACATGAAGAACACCAACTGGTTCTCCTCCTTCAGGCAGGAGGGAATGCAATTAGAGAGAGGTACAGAAAAAAGAGGTCTAGAAAAGAGCCATGTGCCCCTGGGCTAGAGATTGAAGACACAGTTTTATGCCTTGAGGTATTGGCAGTAGAAGCTGAGTCAAATCCATATGTATTACAGTGATTCATATGCACATATACATATATTTAATTAGAAGAGAGTAACAAAAGGAAGATATCAATGGTAAATTGAGACATCAGAAGATAACTAATTCTAAGACAGACAACAAAATATACTAAATAGCACACCAACATAAAGTACAGTGTGTTAACACAGACTCTTACTGGACTAGTGAAGCTATAGTTAGTGCAGTGTAGAGCTTTGGATGGTTACTTTGTTAGTGCTGTCTACTGATGCCAGCAGTTGGAGCCGGTAGGTCAAGGGGCTTGGGGCAGGTTAGAAACACGTTGCCTAAAAATATGCCTTGGCTATTTTGTGCTTTGAAATCCTGACAATAAGACGGGAACATTTAGGTAGGAGTTAGAAGAATTTCACAGCTACAGCTGTGGGCAAACGTGTTCTCTTGGAATACTTATGTGGTCACCTGGGGAAGAAGTTGGTAACGACTCTTGTTTGGGGCTTCTGTTTGACTGTGTTAGGTGCCTGGCACAGAAAGAGATGAGTTGAAAGGGGCAGACCCCTGACCTTCAAAAGAAAGCCCTGAGGTATAGGAACTGCTCTGCCCTGCCGGTGGGCACACAGATTGTGCAGCCGTTCTGGAGAGCCGTCTCGTGCTGTTCAGTTAAAATAAGAACCCATCTTCTATATGACCCAGCAATTTTATTCCTGGGCACATGTCCCAAAGACATTCTTTCACCGGTCCCTAGTGGCCTGTGTGAGGATACCCATAGCCCCATCATTTGGTGGTGGTGGGGAGTTGGAGGCAGTCTGGGTCACCATCACCAGGGAAGTGTGTGGCACAGTGAATGGAAGCTCCCTATGGACTATTGTGCAGTGGTTAGAAACAGAGGCTGGGTGTGCACATACCAGTGCGGGAGGATTTTAAGAACAGTGTTGGCTGAAGAGTTAAGAAAAAGGGAATGAGATCTATAGCACAGTGACATTTATATAAATGAAAAATACGTGCATACAGAATCACAGTATGCATTTTCCAGGAACATATACGAAGTAAAAACTTAAAAAATTTCTTTCTCAGATTTTATTTATTTATTAGAGATAGAGAGAGAGAGAGAACAAGCAGGGTGAGCAGCAGAGGGAGAGGGAGAATCAGACTCTGCTGAGCAGGGGCCAGTTGCAGGGCTCGACCCAGGATCCTCGGATCATGACCTGAGCTGAAGGCAAGACGCTTAACCGACTGAGCCACCCAGGTGCCCCACAAGGTAAAAACTTAAAGAGGCATGTTAACATATTAAAATGGTTGCTGAGGAGAGTGAGAGAGACTAACCCCCAAACAGTGACTCTGTGGGAACTCTCCTGCACTGCCTTTCTATTCAGTCTCAGTACCTTGCACTCCCACTGGCTCCGGCCAGTCTGATCTTAGATGTGCCGTCTTTGACTCTTTTATCCTTACTGGATTCAACATCTTTTGTTTTGTTCTTCTGGTGTCTAACCATGGTCATGCCCTGCACTCCACTCTGCCAGAGACTTGGCTTTGACATCTTGCTTTTGCTCTCTGAGTTTCTGACCACACTGCTCACCTTCTGGTCTTGCCTTCATTACCCCCAGCTCACTGCTGACAGCTTGTAGTGGTCTTGCTCCACTAATGGCCATACAGGTCAACTAGCATGTGGAAGATGGGCCTGTTTGAACTTGTGTGATGGATCAGTGGTGGCCAAATAAAGTCATGCTTGCCTCAATCTGTTGTCTCCCCAGATCATTTGTCTGCCCCCCCGCCTCTTATGCAGACTTGGAGCTCTTGCTCTGGAGGACACGAACCTGGTCTTTTTTTCTAACTCCAACACAGAGAGTCTTTGATTTTTATTTAATATCTTGACATGTGCTGATATATTTTAATATAAACTTCCTTTTACTTCAGAAAGCAAAGAGCTAAGTCATTTCATATATACCAAAGTATATATGAGTTATTTCAGGGCAGGGAAGGAGCCTGGTGCCCCAGGCCACACATCCCATGATTCTTGGTCATGAGCCCCATGCTCGGTCCAACAGAGTGACACAGCTTTCAGGAAGCTGGAGACATCAATTAAAGGCCGAATTGTCAAGGGGTTACTGGAGGACAGATACTGATAAAAGATACTAATCTCTGCCTTCCACCTGCCTTCCACTGAGAACCAATCATTTGGAACCACTGGTCACCATGGCTTTTGACCGAGGATGTTTTACATGTTTCTTGGAGATGACAGAGAGGATGTTTGTGTAAACACATGTGAAAGGGTTGGGTGGCGGGGTGGGTGGGTGAGGGCTTGTACAGTCTGTAAACTCCAGGACCAGCAGAATGCCTCGCCACATGTGTTCCTGGCACGATTTAGGCCTCCAGTCTGGGTGACCTGGCCAGGTTGATAGAGGGCTCGATGCCATGGCACAGTAGCATGACATGAGGAGTGGTGAGGTCTTGCTTCAGTGCTTTATGACAATCTGCTGTCTGTTCTCTAGGGGAGAAAATCAGGCTGCTGGAAAATAGTAGTACTACCACCAGAAGTCCATATGAATAAGAATTGGCTCAGTGATGATGGTTGCAGTCAATAGGTATATGGAGGCTAATTAAACACCAGAGCCTGTGACTGGGAACTGCTTTGACTCAGCTGTGGTGATTACACCACGTGGTACAGTGGATTTGCTAAACTGTAAATCAGCCATGAGGAAGAAGTGAGCTAAAACTCCTCCATCAACATGATATCATGACCGTGTTTTCAGAGCCCAAGGAATTTTGACAAAGGAAATCTAATCAAGGAATTTGGGAACCTTTTGGATGCAAGAAACAGAGTGGGGAATCTATTTTGGATGTGAATGTATTACAATTTCTCTGACGTTTTGTGGCTTCTGTAAAAAATAGGTCACAATATTGAAATCAAGATTAACTCTGGAAAATCCAGGCCATATGGGCATTATAGTATTATAAAACAGTTGATATAAGATATTTGGGATAGAGTGGTAACAACACATCAATAAAATGTTAGCTATAGACCAATAGTCTGCTGTTTGATGAGTCCATTAAACAATGGATCTTTTTATTTTCTTTATTTTTTATTTTTATTTATTTTTGATGTAACGTTCGATGATTCATTAGTTGCGTATAACACCCAGTGCACCATGCAATACGTGCCCTCCTTACTACCCATCACCAGCCAAACAATGGATCTTTTTGATGTTGCTGATTCTCTCAGCAGAAGCAGCCTGGGAAGATAGGTTTTGACTCTGGCGGGTGAGCTGAATTCAATCTAGGGGACAGGAACAATAAAGCATTGTAATGAGGAGATGGTAGAAGATAATGACTATGAGATCAGGCTGTCTGGGTTCATATATAGGCTTAAGCACTTGATTGTGTGATCTTGGGCAAATCCCTCAGCTTCTCTTAGTTCTCTTTGCTATAATAGATTTTATTAGTACCTTCCTCATAGGGTTGTTGAAAACATTAAATGATATAGTTCATGTATGGTGTTTAGCATAGTGGCTGAAGCATAGAAAGTGCTTTAAATTCACTATTTTAATCATCAGTCTCCCACCCTCTCATTAAATATCTTAACAAACTAGGTATTTGTTTTTTATCCAGCTGGACTTGTGGATATATACAACTCCAGTCTCAGTAAGGATGGAGATGGTCCATGATAACTAACTGAGAAGTATGTGGTAACGAAGTCATATGACCAAATCTGTAAGCTGCACCTGAAAATCAATCTCATTAAATCAGAGTTAAAAAGAGCAGAGGATTATGTCCGTGTGGTAAGATTTGTGAATGTGAAGCTGAGGATTGAGTGTGGTGGCAGCCCCTGTGGCTGATGACCATCCCAATTTCGCCTCTAGCCACAGTCCCATTCCTGCAGTGTCCATCCTTGCTTTGGCATGGCTTACGATGGACCCAGTAGAGCATGATATCAGCACATCCATTAGGAAGGGCCTGTTGGTGTGGTGAGGCAGGGTTCTCGAAATCCCTGGGAGGGAATAGCCCAGCCATTGCCTGAGGACTGCCTGACACATGATGGGGTGCCTGCAGAGGGGGAGAGACCATCTTGGGATCCCCCATCAATGTCACCCAGTGTTAGGGGGCACACAGAGTAATGCCACTGGGGAGATTGGAGATGCACAGGCCCCCACCCAAGGCTTGGTGGCAGACTGTGGGTATCCCAGAGTCCTGAACTCATCCTGTGCTGATCTGAGGGAGAGTCTTCCCCAAATCTGCACCATTCTGGCTTCCTAATCTCACACAATCCTGTGAAAGAATTGCCACACCTGTCAGAGGAGTGGGCCACTTGACAGGCCTTCCTCCTGGGAGCCTCCTGGAACTGGGGTCTGGTCACATGACAGCCTGTGGCGTGGGTCCCAGAGCTCCAGTGGGGAGGGGAGTCCACATGGGTCTTGGTTCTAGCTTGGCGTGTGCTGCCCAGACTGCACTGCTGCACTGCTGGCCCGACTCATCCTAGCATCAGGCAGGTACTTAGAAAATTTTGAGGAAGTCACTCCAACATGGGGCTCCTCAGGCCTGGGGCCTGGGGAAAGTGCTAGGCTATGGTGGGAACAATCTGGCAGCGATGAACTGGAAGTCAGAGACCCGGTTCTAGTCTTTGCTGACAAGTGGCTCTGTGATCAGGAGCAAAGTACTGAAGGTCTCTGCAGGGCTGGCTCCCTGTGTGTATGACTAATGCAGTAGCACAGGGCCCTGGGCTCAGAAGGGGCCCTGTATTCACAGTTTAATGCCCTGTGGCTACTCTTGAGATTCTCAAGAATTTTCTCTTTGAATTTGTGTTTTGTGAGTGATATCCATGGGATAGGGGTGCCTGGGTAACTCAATCGGTTAAGTGTCTGCCTTCAGCTCAGGTCATGATCTCGGGGGCCTGGGATCAAGCCCCACGTTGGGCTTCTTGCTCAGCAGGGAGTCTGCTTCTCCCTCTGCCCCTCCCCCTGCTCATGCTCTCTATTTCACTCTCTTTGTCTCTCAAATAAATAAATAAAATCTTAAAAAAAAAGAAATCCATGGGACAACGGAGTGTACACTGGGGGCTGGGAATCTTGGCTTACACATGTCCTGTCTCTTGCCACCTCCTCATTTCTTCCTGCAGTGGGTTCTCAGCTGCCCACCCCACCTCCCGCTCCAGCCCAGAGACCTCTACTGCTCTGCCCTCCGGGGAATAGGGGCAGTGAGGGCTGGCATTGGTACATACACTCCACGCACCGGGGGGGTCTGTGTTCATCCAGTCAGTGTCTCATGCCCGAAGAAATGCAACAGTACATAGCACATACAAACACCAAGGCAGATTGCGGCAGAGCCTGCAGAAGGAAGGACAGTGGTGTTAGTCCTGCTCTTTGAACGAGGTGCCCTGTTTTTTCATTTTGCACTGGGGCCTGCAAATTATGTAGCTGGTCTGTGTCTCTGAATCCCAGCTTTCTCCTTTGTCAGAAGGTAGGGTTTGAATTTGATGTTTTCTGGGGTACCTCCCAGGGCTCATGTTCCAGGATTCATCCCTTTGCCGAAGGAACATCCATGGCCGATCACATTTTCTCAAAGGAGGTCTGTAGAGATTAACCAGCCAGGCTAGTGCTCAGAGGCCTCAGATCTGTCTTTTTTTTGGAGTTCTTTGTGTCAAAGAAAAATTGCGCCAGACCGAGTTAAACAGGCAAGGAAGACTTTATTCATGGCTATTGCAGCAGGAGAAGGAGATTGGACTCAATTCTGTGGAATCAAAGGCAGGGGAGTTTTGAGGGCTGGGGTGAACTAGTGCGAAGTGCTGGAGAACGTGGGGGGGTTGGTTAATGCGATTGGACATCTGTTTGCTAGTGGTCCCTGAAGGAAGGTAGGTACCTTTGCTTGCACAGAGACAGAGGATTGGGGGTGCTCTCTCCTTGGATGACTACATTTCAAAGGATGCCTCCCGGCCCTTGAGAAAGACATTCCCGGGTTGTAAAAGTGGCCAGCGGCTGGGAGAAGACTTACCCCTCAAAATGGCAGGGAAAGAATTTACCATGGCAAGTTTCCTAGAGTAGATGGGAAGGGAGGTAGGGCTGCATTCAGGAAGAACCCCAACTAAAGTTGAATCTAGCTAAGGAAACGTCAAGGCCGTCTGGTCTGTGCTGTTGGAGTTGAGGCCTGTTTGGAGCACCACTATAGCATCTTTTGGGCAGTGGCTTTTCTCCCCCACTTCACAGAAGCAGGTGCTGTGCTGAGAGACAGTGCCAGGTTCCGCATCCCCCAGCTGGCCAGCGGAGGAGCCAGTGTCTTCACGACTCGCCCAGGCCCTCCGTGGGTGCTCACGTGCTTCTCGTATCTGCCCTGGCTTCTCCGTCACCATCCGTGCACCCTCCGTCCTCAGCCCCTGGCTCTCTCTGTGACCCCTGCCGAATCCTGAACCCCCAGCTGTGGGCAGCTCTCTCCCCACCAGTAGGCCTCCCAAGAGGTTTGGCATCAGCAAGCTTTCATAAGTATTTATTGCTGGGATGAGAGCCCGCTGCCCCTGATGGGTCCTTGGCTGCCGGGAGCTGATGTCTGGAGGAGGCAGTTTGTATGCTAATGCTGCTGATTGCCTGCATCTTCCGAGGATTCTGCTTTAGCCTGTCTATCTGCCTCTGGAGAGAGACCCAGGAGCTGTTACCCATCTGCCCTCCCCTCCCCCTCCCCCTTTGCCTCCAGCCCCCCACCCAGTCTTCCCAGAGAGCCCATAAAATTTTATTCAACCCATTATGTCCCAGGCAAAGCCCGATCCTTCATTTTGAGAGTAATAACCACATGTCCAGATTCAAACGTGTTGTCTGAGATTGAGTTGGAGAGATGGATGAAGGGGCCTGGTGTGAGCTGCCAGGAGGGGCAGCAGTTGGGGCTGGTGCTGGGGGAGGGGGTGAGGGTGTGAAGGAGGAGCCAGGCCCCTTAAGGGCTTCCCCTTTTCTGTGAGAAGGCAGGCAAAGTTTTGGTTTTGAGCCCGGGATTCATCCCCAGTTTTCCCCTCTGAGAATCGGGAGGGAGGGTGAGGCTGTCAACGGGAGTGCATCTAGCCCTGGGGACTGGACTCTGAGCCCCGGATGTTGTAGGATCAGGTGTTTAATTTTACAGAGTCTGTTAGATTCAGCCTTGCTGGTTCACCTCAATCCAGTGGTTCATGACCTTGGGGATCATCGTCATCACTTGGGGAGTTGTAAGAAATAGAGATGCTTGGATCGCAGTCCCTGAGATTTGGATTTAATTGGTCTAGAGTGTGGCTGTAGCCCTGGGATATTTAAAGGCAAATCTAAGAAGCCAAAGCCATGAGCTATGACCCCAACCTCGGTCATAAGAGACTGACACATAATCCTGGATGTGCATTTATTAATGCAGAGTGGGACATAGAATTGCCAAGGGGTTGAGCCATTCTCTTGTCCATGAGTTCTCTTCCTGGGAGAAAAGTCAACACAGAGAGGCAAACTATTCCCAGAAAGTAGAGTGGTATTCTAGGGAGAGGTGGGCTTTGTGGTGGCTAAGAATCCAGACTCGGGGGTCACATAGGACTTGCTTTATGTCCTGGTTCCTCTGCTTTAGGCTCTGTGGCAGAGAGCACGTTTCTGCACCTTTTCAAGCTTCATCTTGATCATCTCCAACGGGGGATAATCATAGCTACGTCCACAGAGTTGTTGTGAGGGATCAGGGAGCTAGTAGAGTGTGCTTATAGTGATTAAGGTTCTCATTAAATGGTAATTATTATTGTCATAATAAAACCTGGTGTCTTGGAGCTTGGATGGCCTGATGCTCCACTCTCCTCTATAGGGTAATAATAATAATGCTGACTAACAATGCATTCGCTATTTGGTGAGCATGAGTCTAAGCCCTTTGCCTATATTAACTGAGGTACGGAGAGGTTAGGCAACATGCCCAGAGCCCACAGCCGATGATCAGTGGGGGCGGGATATAGAGTAGCCAGTCGGATTTCAGTGCTTGACCCTGCCGACCACCCTTGACAGCATTTCCAGCTTCCCCAGCCCTTCAGCAGGTGGACCAGAACGCCTGAGTGTGGTCAGAGCCTCTCTTTCCTGGTCAGTGCTGGCAGAAGCCTTGAAGGGGAATATGTTCACAGAACTGTGATCGTGTGTGGAGAATCTGAAAGAGGGAGCGTGGCTTTGTAACGGTGGCAGGCATAATGTCAAGTCCTTGATTACGTTGCAGCCTTCATTAGCTGTGTGCCCATCCTTTGGATTGTTCTGGTCACCTTGATCAGACCTGGCTGTATCCCAGTCTCCAAGCCATTGTTCAAGGCATGGGCACTTAGGCTGATAATTAGGCTCGTCCAAACTTCGTGTGGCAAACCGACTTTGTAGATTTTTGACACTGATATTCTAAATGCTAATAATCAGCTCTGAAGGGCGTGGTTCCTGATTTGGGTCTCTCTGGTTGACCACCCGAGAGGGATAGTTTCAGGGTACCTTGAATGCTAACTACCTCTAAAGGGAGCTAAGAGATAGTTTTACACACATCCCATCTTGTTTATACTGAAATATGTTAAATTATCTCATAAACAATAGAACACTCTACTTGGAGGAGGGTCTTTTCCTTGAACTTTTCCCCAAATACTGTGACAGACGAATGTGCAGACAGAAGCCCCACAGGCTCTGCAGAAGAATATGGATAGATGAGATTCCTATAAGGAAGGCGCCGTGTCATCCACTTTACCAGAATTGTACTGAGCCTTTTTGCTGTACACGGGCCAGTCCACATGACTGGAATAAGCTTCGTTCTACCAGAGCTGGCAGAGAGGATCAGGAAGATTCTCCGTGCCAACCACAAACCTTGTCCTCAGATCCTATGTGGTATGTGCTGGATAGCCAGTTTGTGCAACCACACCCTGAATGCCCCTATGAATCACTTTCTTGAGAATGTAGGGTCCCGTCCTCCTGCTATATTCCCATCAGGCAGAATATGTAGAAGAACGTGTTGTTCAGCGTTCAAGGTCAGGGGCTCCAGACCCAGAGTGTCTCCTTTGTAAGGAGGAATGTCCGATGGCAGGCCTTGATCTCCTTGGAACACAGGCCGTGTGAGGACGGGAAGGCTCAGTTGCTGTGCTACGAAAGCTCACTGCACGTAGATCCCAGCAGTGGATGCTTTGTCTGGTCGGCCACTCCTGGACTGCCTGTATGTAAGTTCCGCTAATAAACTTGTGTCTCGATTCCTGTCTCCGGGTCTTTCCTTAGGCCTCACTGGACCATTACCCATTATTGGCTTAGAGTCTGCTGGGGTTGGCTACACAGATTCCCCCCTCCCTGCTTCTCGGGGCCATTTGTGTGACTGGAGGAGGCCTGTACTGAGATTGCTCCTGGTGTGGAGTTAAAGAGGCCAGGGGGAGAACCCAGTATGTCCTGCCCCTCTCAGCCCTATCCCTGGCCACTTCTCCATCAGCTTCCCACACTCGGCTGGATCATTGTATCTGCCAGCAATTATTCTCTTAATTGAAAACTCTCTTCCTCAAAAGAGCCTTCTTCCATGACATAATGGAAGGGAGAAGGCAGAGTGCCCTGGCCCTGCCTGGCATATCATGGGACTCCCAGGATGTGGCCTGGTGTGGTCTCTATTTGACTTCTGTCCTTCTGTGGTTCTCTCTCTTGCCTTGCTTCCTAGCTTTTCTTTCCCAGCCCTCTGAGATCTCAAGGCCAACCCCTCTTCTAAGGCATACCTATAGGTGGGACAAAAGAAGGCCCAAATAGTTATGCTGAGCCCATCATGCACCAGGCACTGCTAAAAGCTCTCTTGTGCATTAGATCATTCCATATCTTCAGAAAAGGGGACAAAAGCAAAGCTCTAAAAGGTTGAAACAGTTCCCTAAGGCAAACAGCTGTTCTTAGTAGAGCCTGTGTTCAGATCCTGATCTTTGGGCTCTAAATCTAGTGCTCTTTTCCATGACACCACAAGGTCTCTGCATTCTGGCTACTGATATTAAACATTAAATGGTCTTTAATGAGTACCTTCTGGTCTGCCCCTTTCCTTATTCCGTCTACCTGGGGCAGTATCCGTGGCTCTCCCATCCCTTTTAGCATCCTTTCCTTCATAGCCCAAGGAGAAGTGACCCAGTAGGGAAAGTGTGGGGCCAGTGTGCTGTCTCTCTGAGCTGGGGACCCTGGCTCGGACACTCATGGGGCCAGGGTGTAATTGGCTGGGAGTCTGGTGGTGCTCACTCCCAAGGCAGCATGTTTCCTTGTCTGCCTCCTTTAGCTTTGCAGGGAATTCCAGGAACTCCAAGTAACAAATGACAGCAAATTAGGAACTGAAGTAACATAGCAACTGCAAATGTTATCAGTCAGGTGACCCTCAGAGGCTGCCTGCCATTCTGGGGGAGATTACCGTTTATCCAAGTAAATACCAAGTCCTTACGATGGTGGTTTGTGCAGCAGGGAGTGAAAGAGCTCTGTCATTCCTGCCTTAGAGTACTCAGAGCAGTGGAGATTGGGGAATTTTTATTCCTTTATTAAAAATTAAGGTGTTTTTGAGTGTGTACATTGAAGTTTAATGGGCACTGCTGACTTTCGGGCACAAGTCCTTTGTTCTTTTGTGGAGAAGCTGGTGTAGCATAACTAGCATGGAAATGAGAGCAGGGCTCTGGATTTTAATTCTGGTTCTACAGTGAGTAAGCTGTGTGACCATGGACAAGTACCTTACCCTTTCTGGGCCTTAGTAAGGGGACTGGAGTCAGAATGAAGGATTGTGTATTAGTTTGCTAGAGTTGCCGTAACAAAATAGGACGCACTAGGTGGCTTAAACAATGGAATTTTATTTTCTCACAGTTCTAGAGGCCAGAAGTCCAAGGTCAAGGTTTGTTTTTTCCCCCGAGGCCTCTCTTCTTGGCTTGCAGATGGCTGCCTTTTCACTGTGTCCTCATATGGCCTTTCCTCTATGTGCATATTCCCAGTGTCTCTTCCTCCTCTTACAAGGACACCAAAGACACCAGGGATTATTGGACCTTGTTGTACCTCATTTGATCTTAGTTACCTTCTTCAAGGCCCTATCTCCTAATATAGTCACATTGGGAGTTTTGGTTTCAACATGTGAATTGGGGGGGGGGGCACAGTTCAGCTTGTAACAGATGGTTAATGACTTTTACTCTACAAACTTAAAATCCTTTTTTTTTTGACTATCAAAGTTCTCTTTGGTTTATTCCCCAAAACTAAAACAAGAACCAAAGATTTTATTCTGTTCCTGCAAGGGCTCAGCTCATCAGAAAGCAGAAATCTCTCAGCTGTCCTGAGCTGGGGTCCCACTCAGAGGCTAGGAGCAGGTGGCCTTAGAAGGCTGCAGGGCACGTCTCTGGGGTGTCACTCTGTGGTTGTTGGCCTGCCCAGAGCTCTCCCCAGAGTTCTCTGCTGCCATGGGAGTGCTTGCTGACACTGTCACATGTGTATCTGACATGGACACTCAGAGCCCAGCCTCTCAGGTCAGGTGTGGGCTCCTCCCACTGCTTGTCACTTTCTAGTTGGAAATTCTCTGTCCCGGTCTCCCCTCATCTGGGCAGGCTGTGGGCCAGGAACACCCTCATTTATGGACAGGTTTTAAAGCTGGGATTTGACCAGAAAGGACTGGGATCAGGGATCTCCCGCCATCTCAGGCAGGGCGATGGCAGGAAGATCTTATTAACACCTTTCCACAAAGGGGAAAAATAATATTTCAGCGTGTTCTCTTTGTGTCTTCAAGCGGTGATAAGGTGCCACCAAAGTGCCAGTCTGAGCTGCGTTCAAATGAAGGATTATTCTGATAAGATAGGGAGAAGAGATGCTGGGGGAAGGGATGCTCAGGAAGGGTGGGGGGCTCCGGTTTAAGGTTATTAAACAGGAAATGCCTGGCCTTGGCAGATCAAGGGGAAATCACACATTCTGTCACATTTGCTTATTGAATCTCAGTTCTATTGAAGCTCGAAAGGGGAAAAAAAAATCACGCCACCCCCATCAACCTCCTTGTAGCTCTTATTAGATTTCACAGCCTTTCAATATTAAAATGCTAGTGCCGGTGGCAAAATTCCTTGTCAGTTTTTAATATCAGTAAGGGATTGTGGTATTAGGTTTAAGGGGGTTGGAGGTGGGAGCAGGGAGGGTGCAGACAGTCCGCAGAGGCCCCTGCCTGGTCCACATCTGTCTTTGCTTCTCAGAGCCCAGTGCAGACCCAGTAGCTCCTGTCCCCGTTTAATGAGGGGACTGCTAAGATGCCGGTGACCGTCTCAGGGGCACCATGTGCCCCTCTGAGCTTTATGGAGAGAGCCACTGAGCCCCAGACTCAGGCTGAGCCTCCCATCATGAGAACTCTGCCTCCAGATCCTGGGTTATTTGCCTAGGGCTGCTGTAACAAAGAGTGCCTCAGACAACAGAAATGTATGGTCTCATGTTCTGGAGACTGAGCCATTCGAAAGTACAGTGTGTGCAAGGCCACGTTCCCTCTGAGACAAACCTGTAAGGGAAGTCTTTCCTTGCCTCTTCTAGCTCCTGGTGCCTGTGGGTATTCTGTGGTGTTGGCTTGCAAATTCATCATTGAAATCTCTCTTCTGTCGTCCATGACTGTTTTCTCCCGCTGTATCCCTCTCCTTCTCTTATAAGGACACGAGTTCTGTTGGGCTAAGGACCACTTCACTCCCATTTGACCTAATTTTAACTAATCACATCTGTAATGGTTCTGTGTTCAAACAGTGTCACATTCCAAGGTCCTGGGGATTGGAACTTCAACATATCTTTTGGGGGGATAAAATTCAATCCATAATGGGTATCTTTTTTTTTTTTTAATGTAGTCTCCACACCCAGTGTGGAGCCCCACACAGGGCTTGAACTCATGACCCTGAGAGGATCAGGAGTCAGATGCTTAACCTACGGAGCCACCCAGGGGCCCCATAACAGGTGTCTTAGCTTGGATTCCCCTGCAAACCAAACCTGAGGCAAGTATTTCGGTGCAAGTACTTTGTTTGGGAAGTGACCCCAGGATGCATGATGAGGGAGAAGGGTCAATAAAGAGTGAGCGAATGAGTGGGTTATCACTGGGGCAACTGGAGCTCAGTCCCTTTGGAACCCTCCGAGGGGCTGTGGGAATGGGCTTTGGAATTGTATCCCGAAGGGCAAAGAAGTGGAGGTGTTTATCACTCAAAGTATGAACTCCTGGCACTTCCACCTGTCTCGGGAGGAGCCTCACAAGCTCCTGCAGACTCAGGATGCCCTGAGCAGGGAGGTTCAGGAGGCCTTGGCTGTGTAGGAACTGGCTCCAGGGCCCCCGTGGGAAGGTCAGATGGACATGGTCAGGGAAGACATTGGAAGAGGCTGCTCACCAGCACCAAAGAGTCTGGGTGGGCCAGGAGTTTGGGGATTTAAGCACATTGGCCTGAAGTGACCTTCTGTCCCGCTGGCAGAAGGGGCCCCTTTCGTGTTCACCGTGACCAGGCTTGTTCCTCTGGGGCTGAGCTTTTGCCTGGTCTTCTAGGCTGGGGGTCCACTCTGGACTCACATTTCTCCTTTCTGGGAACTGCAGTCTTGTCCCCAGCCCCTCACCCTGAGTGTTAGGTAAAACTGTCTGCTGTGGTCCAGCTCAGTTCCAGAGCGGGTTAGTCTCTCAGCCAACTGCTACCATGAGGTCTGTCTCCTACTTCCCACTCCTGTCCTTTGTCCCTGGTAGTGACTGTCTCTGCCCCCAGCACGGATGATATCCATCTCTTTTCTCCTGGAGCTACCTACTTGATGAGGTCAGCCATCTAAGGACTTTGGGAGACTCGGGTGCTAAAATCAAAGAGGAGGATTTAAACCAAATATTTCTAAAAATCAGTCTAGCAGAGACCCTTCTGGGCAAAGGGCTTCCCAGCTCGCAGACAAGCACGCCCAAGAGGCAGGGCCTGCCCTAGACCACTGACTGCCTCCTGCCCCACCTCAGCTGCTGTGCTCCAGACCGCTCTGCATTGGCCTGCTGGCCACAAAGCCTGGGCATCTTTGGGAGCCTACAGATGCTGCTGAATCTCTCTCCCCACATTTTTAGGGTCTTAGCAGGGAGATGCTCTCTGGGTGCTGGGCTTCCTCAGAGTCCTATTTTTATTGCTAGTTTTTGTTCTCGTCCCTTCACATGCAGAACACCCACGGCACACCAGCAAGTCCATGTGACGAGCTTGAACAAAGCCATGAGGTCCTCATAAATAGCTGGGTACTGGCACAGGGGTGTATGTGTCACATCTTCAGCCGTCTTTGAAGTTCTGGAAGGGGAGGGCAGAGGCAAAGAAATGAAAGATAATCTCAGTGAGTAGGCTGTGCATGGCTGGCCATGGGAAACAAAGGACTAGGAGTCTGGAGACCTAGGTTCTAGACCTGCATCTGTAAAGTTTGTTATTTTATTTATTTTATTTTATTTTATTTTTTTCCACATCCTTGTACCTCAATTTCCTCTTTGGCCAGATGAGAATAACAACATACCAAAGGCCCAACATCCTCCAGGTTTGCTGCAACAATAAAATGAGATAACCTCTCTCCCCAGGAAAATGGTCCTTCCCTGTTAGACTCAGGTAAAGCAAAGTTACTGCAAAGTTGGTAATGGAATAGAAAAGTAATTGACCTCGTTTGGAAGGAGGCTGTGGCAGGTGAGTGATCCAGGTGGCATGACACATCTACATTGAATCTATGAGGTTTCAAGGCAGGTGGAGCAAGGTCTGGGTTGAGGTCGGGCTTGGAGCTTGGGGGAGGAGGATCCGCCTTCGACGGGCGGGTGGCCTGTCACTTCTCTTGCGCATCTTCCTTTCCTGAACACTGTGCTCTACCTGCCACTGCTGCCCTGGGGAGGGCTCCAGGGGACGTCCCCTAACCCTCCCAGGGAAATACACACACGGCACATCAATCATCCGTTTCTTTCCGTCCTCGGCAAAGCCATAGCCTCGATGTTCAGAGCAGTTTCTGTACTCAGCGCTGGGTTTAGAGTTTGGGGCTGGGGTGGAAGCCAGTGAGGGGAGGGTCCTTTTGGGAATGTAGTTTGTGAGGTGGGAGGAGGAGTAAGCTGGGATGGTTCAGTATGGCTCTTCCTTTCGTTTTCCGAGGTATGAGGAGGATCAGGCGGAAGCGAGTCAGCTTTGAGCTCATCATTTTGTGCAGGCCCACTGTTTTTCAGAGTGGTGGAGGCTCATCCATCTGAATTAGTTGAAATTGATTGAAACGATTTACACCAGGTCTCTTTTTGATACATAATTTTGTTTTAGCGTCAACTTGAGAAACCGTACTTTGGGGACAGTTGTGAAACATGACTCTCCCGATGTCTTCCCGGACAGACAGCTCGCGTGTGAGTGGAGCTAAGTGACAGGTGGAGTGGAGCTTGCTTAGGTGGTCCATCTTGAGGAGCCCCTTCGTGGAACTCCTTAACCTCCTGTGAAGGTCCTACTGGCTTGGGGCAGGCAAGTCCACAGTGGCCGGTCTGAAGGTCGTTCATGCACGTGCCTGGCTCCCCCAGGCCTGTGAGCTCCTCAGGGGCTGGACCTGCCCTTCTTTGTGTCCCAGGAAGTCTGCGCAGCATCTGGCCATGTCAGCACTGCTTGCATGTTAAGTGAGTCAAACCCTGCCTCTTGGCCCTGTAAACTGGAGGCCCCATTGAGAACCTGGGGGGAAGCCAGGTTGACAGCTGAGCAGCTCTCTCCCAGAAGCAGCCTTATAAATCTGTTCTCATTAGCAAGAGGCCCTGGAGGGAGGGGACGAGAGTGAGTGGGTGTATGTATGTCGGAGTGCTGGGGAGAGCTCTGCCATTAACCTGTCAGCACCCCCTCTAATCTATGATGCCTTGCTTCTGCTTCTGGGTGGGCTGTTTGCAAGTGGTTGCTTTTCGGGATTCTCGAGAAATCCTGACTCTGAACCCCAGTGTCCGGTGAACCCTCACAGCACCCTGTCCAGAAAGTCATGCTGTCATTGCTCAGTTACATTTTCAGGTACACTAATTGGCCTGTTCCTTTTGTGTAAGGGATAGAGGAAGAGTTGAAAAGTTTTGCTTAGCTTTGGTGGTGGGTTTCCTTTGTTCTGAGTGCTCTGTAAGGGTCATGGCTGGCAGCCTCAATTGCAATCAGTGGTTAGCCCTTGGCCTTTAGGCCACAGGACTTTTATGCCAGGCAAGTGAGAAGTTTTTAAAACTGTGTCTCCATCCCACCCATGTTATACAATTTATTGCCATGGGCCCAGCATTCAGGACCTTGAAGGAATGAGGTCTCTAACCGGGGAACCTCTTGTTGGAACCAGTGCAGGGCTCTGGGTCCTTTCCCTTCCCACCCACACAGCCAGCTGTCAGGCATGAGGCACAAGGCAGCCGGAGTGACAGGTTAGCTTCTGCTGTGGCTTTCAGAGGCTCAGAGCCCACACCAGTGCCCAGTGATAGCACCTATGCCCGCCATCACAGTAGAACATGCTTGCTTTCTCCTGATTGCCTAATTTTCTATTTAAATTTGTATACCATTAAGATAATACAGCTATTTCCTTTGTTGGAGGCCACATAAAACTAGTTTAGGCATGGAGGCAATGGTCAAGAGAAAATACAAATGAAGGCTGGGTCTCAGGTGTGGGAGACACTATCTGCCTGAGCCTGAGCTTTTAGATTGGTTTATTAGCATCATTATTGTTATGGTCTCAGCTTCAAAGTGTAATGTTCATCCTCTGAAGATTTTTGTTAGCTGAAAAGACAGGTTTCAGCTCTTTTCTTTGGGGCCCAGATCTACACGAGTTCTCTGATTGGCTGCATCTGCGGCCGCCAGACAGGTGAGGGAAGTGGGATGCAAAGAGTGGGCAAACCCCCAGCGGCCCATACATGGAAGTGATGGCGGTAGAAGTAGTGGGCTTCTTCCAAAGTGCCCTTGACTGTTCAGTCACTGCCCGTGCTCTACTTGGAGCCCCTGATAGTTCCTCTAAGCAAAAGAATGAGCTCCTCACAAAACGCTCTGAGACTGCTATTGTTTTGGAAACAGCTTTGTTTGCCATCATTTGGAGAACAGCGTTTTGGTTTCAAGGAGTATCCAGGCGGATTGTTCCGGCTGGGACCTACGAGTCCCAGAGGAGTAGGGGGAAGGGTCCCTGCTAAAGAGCTGGGCTCGGATGGTGCTCTGCTACAGCTCTGGCATCAAGTCACGCAAGAGTCAGGTTCACATCAGGCTCCACCCCTAAAGAGGAGAAGAGATAATGTCTGCAAAAATGCTTTCTACAGTGCTTAGCGCATGGAAAACTCTCCATAAAATGTTAGCTTTCATTTATTTCTTATTTTATTTATTTATTTGACAGAGAGATAGAGCCAGAGAGCACAAGCAGGGGGAGGGGCAGAGGGAGAGGGAGAAGCAGGCTCCCCGCTGAGCAGGGAGCTCGATGCAGGGCTCGATGCAGGGCTCGATCCCAGGACCCTGGATCATGACCTAAGCTGAAGGCAGAGGCTTAACTGACTGAGCCACCCAGGCGCCCCAAATGTTAGCTTTTGTTATTACTGCCGCACTTGTATAAATTGAAGTTGTTACATTTCTACTTCTTGTAAAATGAGGATAGCCATGCCTGTCCTATTGAGTTGTTTGTATTAAATGAACTAATGAAGTGAATGAAATAAGGCATGAAGTGAAATAAATGATAAAATATGTCAGGCGTCAACCTTCCCCAGGTGAATGGTGCAGCTTGCCTAAAAAGAGTTGGCATGACTCAGTGCATGAATTACTGGAGTGGAAGAGAAATACACCATTTGATCAAGCCTCTTCTGCATTTTCCTCCAAAAATGTAACTCTTTGTCAATATAATTACCAGTGCTTAATTATGAGCTAAAACAAGGGGAGACAATATAGAACAATATTAAGAGAAATTAAAATGTCTGTCTTCAAATTAAGTACCATTTCATCGCATCCTCTTAGGCCATTAATTACCACTTTCCCCTCTTCTTGGTCTCCTTACGCAACCTCAAGGAGAATACTTAACTTCCTTTCGGTGGTTCAAGTGTCAAAAATGCCCTTGGCCTGGTGTATGGTTTTTTTTTTTTTTTAAGAAAATCACGTCTAACTCTTCTGTGGATCCTTCTAATAACCCTACTTGGGGTTTACTGGAGGAGACAAAGTGTTAAGTGTTTCACCACTTCTGTAATTAGTTCTAGAGGGTAATGACAACTCCTTCAGAGAAATAAACCATTTTCAAAAAATTCCTCCAAGTTTTGCTCCTAGAAGGCCTTTCCTATCTTTCTTTCTCTCTAGCTAACTATCTAATCGTAGAGTCATGCTAGAATATAATGTAACAACAGCAGCAGCCAGTGTTTTTGTGGGCACTTACTCTTATTGGTAGGGACCTTTCTAAGTGCTTTACATGTTAAATGTTATTTAATTATCACAAAAACCCTGTGAGGTAGGTTGCTATTATCTCCTTTTTAAAGATAGGGATATTGAGTATCTTTAAGTATATTATTCAAGGGCCTTAGACATTTTTCCTTTTCCTTTTTTTTTTTTTTTTTTTTGAGTAAGTTCTGTGCCCATTGTGGGGCTTGAACTCATGACCCGGACATCAGGAGTTGAATGCTCTGTGGACTGAATCAGCCTGGGAACCAGCCAAATGCCCCTAGAGAGCCAGGATTTAAATGTGGGCAGTGTCACTCAGAACCTGTCCTTCCTGCCAGGTGGTGCTGTTAGGCACTGTGCACGCCTGCAGACAGAAATACAAAATGTGTTATAGGCAGTCCAGGAGGATGCCCAGGACTTTAGAGCTGAGAAATGGCAGTTGAGCCCATGCCCCCAGCTACCTCCCAAAAGTCAAGTGAGGTGGGAGATGCTGGATTCAAATCCATCTCTACCCCACTACAATCATGTGCTGTATCCCTTGTTTCTACCCTTGCCTTCCCTTGGTCCCTCCCACTCTTACTGCAAAGACAGAAAAATCCCTCAAAGGCTGTTTTTGAGCCTATGAAAAACCTCCCCCAGACAACTTTTCTGCCTTTACCAATATATTCTTTACATTAGTGGAAATTTTGGAAAATCATGGGTTTCTGTTAATGGTAAAAGAGTCTTTTTTTTTTTTTAAAGATGTTTGGTCCCAGAGACTTATGAAAGGGACCATTTATTTATCTGCAGAATGGTTTACATATGAGAACAATACAGAAGAGCTTGAAAACAGTTATTCCATGAACACTAATTAAGAGATTTGTTTGTTTTCAAATAGCAGAAACCAATTCTGGCTGGTTTAAGCAAAAGAGGAATTTTTCAGAGGGATAATGGGGAGTCTCAGGGCTCAAAGAAACATGTTAAACAAACAAGACACATAAAAGTGAAAAACTGAGGTGTCTGGAGATCCCACATTAGTAGGACCTGAACCTCCTCCCCTGGTCACTGCCATTATGTGACTCAGTGCTTGAATTTCCCAGCTTGGCATCTGACTACCTCATAAGATAAATCCCCAGGTGGAAGAAAATGTGATTGTCCAGATTCACTCAGAGGTCCACAGATGGACCCAGCAGCCATGGCCATGTGCAGCAGAGTCAAATCTCCATGTTTTAGGACTGCTTCCATGGAAGGGAGAATCGTGATGGTGTTTTGCCCCAGTGTGGTTTCTTTACACTTCCTTACTGAGGAATTGCATGTCCCAGACACACAATCTGTTGGAGAAGAAGAGTCAGAGAAGCTCATTGGAGCCTTAGACACTCTTTTACGTCCTCTTTCTCCCTTATACGACTCGTTATACAGCCTGACAGCCCAAAAACCCAAGTGTGGAGAGCAGCCAGTATTGGCCGCTGAATGTCCCCAGAGTCTCTTCAGGTAGTTTGGCAACAAGGAGCCAGGGTCTCCCTTCCCCCAGCAGCAGGAGGAGCTGTGTGCACTCAGTTTCCTTGGTCTCCATAGACCCCAGGTGCCAGGCAGCCAGTATCCCCAGTGACTCCTGTGAACAGCTGGTACCCAAGCTGAGAGCATTTGGTACCCAAACTCAGGCAGGTTTTGCCTTACTTTCAAGGCCACTGTCATGCTTGCCCCATAAAAGGAGAATCCCAGGCTGTGGGGATCCCTCTTCTGTTACACAGTCCTACCCTGTGTTAATTCACAACCCAGCCCTTGCATGCCTCTGTGCAGGATGCTTAGAGCATGGAGGACCCACGCAAATCCGGCCCCTTCTGCCCATGAGCTTTGGCCAGCACCAAGCGACACCAACTGGTGCTCACCCCAAGCCTTTTGCTTAAACCCAAGTCTTGAGGTAGTGTGATAAACTTAGTCCAAGCTGGAGTGTGGGGGATTATTAAAGGAAAGGGTCATCGATAACTCTGGGTGATAGCTACTCTCAGTGCCAGGCAGAGTCAGAGCCCTTAGTCTCAGGAGGGCTTTAGGAGATATTGCATACGGATGGGTCCAGGGCTCAGGAGCCAGTTTGGGGGCTTCCATGGCTGGGGGAGCCTGCCATTCTTGCCCTAGCTCTAGCCAGTCACTTAGTGCTTGATCTGGGGCAGACCACTTGACTTTAATGTCCTCATTATTATATAGAAGTGAGATAATATCTACCCCCTCTTGGAGAGTTGGTGTGGGACAAAAATCAGAAATTAGGAGTATTGTGAAATTCAAGCTCTTGTTGGTCTGGAGAAACTGAACCCCAGAGCTGTTCCCGAGGCTAGCTCTGAATAGGGGGAATGAATGCAGCCCCGGGCAAGCAGCAGTACAGATGGGGCAATGAGCTCCGCAGCCCTTTTGCTGTACTTTGTAGTTAAAGGTGATCATGACTTCTGACTTTCCTCAGGATCACAGATTTCTCTGAGCAGAACTCTAGCCATAATAACTTAGCAGGCTCCACTGGATCGATACCTCTGAAATCTAAGGGCCATTCAGTTGCTAAAGGCTTTTTATTTAGTCTTTGTGTTTGGTATTAATGTTATCCCCATGGCATCTAAATGGCAGAGCTATTTATGGATTGGAAGTCAATCTGACAGTGTGGCTCCTGGCCATCCATCATGGGTAGGAGAGAAAAATCCAGGTGAGCAAAACTTCTAGGGTAAGCAGGACAGATGGGGATATTTAATGCTTGCTGATGCCATGAGTTCTACCTAATTTCTCTGTAAGCAACAGTAGCAAAGGGCAATAGTGAAAGAGCATCACTCTTTGAAAATGTTAGAGGTCAAGTACTAAATGTCGCACTTGAGTTACAACTTCTACAGAATCTAAGTTACAGTGAAGACAACTCTGTGATGCGTGTGGGTGCCTTTCAACCTTTTTTGAGGATGTAGACTCTTTTAATTGGAAAAAAGGGAAACTCAACATGGGAATAGCTAAATTCTGAACACTCATTGAGAAAATATATAAATAATATGAAGTACAGTGTGTTTGGTAATAGTTTTCAGTGAATTTACAGTTAATTCATTAAAACAGCACACTTGAAAAATGGCACATATATGTGATTCAGATATACTTTTTCTACAGCTTATGGGCACAACACGTACATGGCTGCTGATGACAATAACACACCTAATACTTTTTGGACGTTACCGTGTCCCAGGCGCCATTCCAAGACGTTATCTTGCTTACTCCTCATGACAACTCTCTGAGATGCGTAACAATCACTATTTCCATTTTACAGGTGAGGGAACTGAGGATCACAGATGTTAATGACTGCTCAAGGTCACTCAGCTGGTAAGTGATGGTATGAACATTCATTCCTGAGTTGTCTAACACTGTTTTCCCTTCTTGTCCCATCATCAGCTGTGGTCTGCAAGACTCTCCCAGCCCAGAGCTTTCCAAGAAACTAAAGTGGAGGTGGGTGTGGCAGGGAAGAGCTCAAATGTGCTGGTGAGCTATTTTGAATAAGAGCAGGTGCCGGCCTCTGTTGACTGCACATCCCACTTTATTCTCTTCTCCCCTGCCTTCTTCCTTTGTCTCTTCCATTTGGCTTTTACAAGTTCAGGCTCGGGAGAGAGTGAGCTGACTGGTCATATTCAGGTGGCGGGGCGTGGAGAGTTGAGGGAAGGTCAGGGATTTGGATGGACTGTTTGAATGGAGTCTTATTTTTCACCATGCCTCTCCTTCAAGGTTCCTGATGGGGGAACGATATTTGCAAGGAACAGTAGTCAAATGGGAAAGCATATCACTTATTAGTGGCTTGGCAAGCTACTGATGACTCCAAAGGCAGGTAGCCTTCTTTGGAAAAATCTGGTTTTGGAAATGTGAGTTAGGACAGGAGGCCCAAGTTTGTCTTCCTACACCCTTCTTCCTTGAATCTAGAATATAAAACGTTGTTTAGAAAATTGAGTGTCTTTTTTTTTTTTTTTAACCAATTCATGAGGCAAGAGTGGCTAGGCTGTCTTTGTATGTGGACATCTGTTGAATCTGTCTCTATTTTTTTCTGGCAATGGTGCTGCCATTTCTTTGGGGAAACTGCATCTCTTCCATTTCTTGTCATTCTGGTAGAGTCTGCGTCCCTCTCCCACCATAGATGCATTGATTGGGTAAGGGGTGTGGATGTGGCTCAAGCAAGGCTAATTACAGCCTGGGAGGGGGAAGTCTTCCTCCTTCTTGCATATCATAATGGAAGTTGTGTAATTTGGAGCCCCCAACCACTTCATGGGAGAAGACCATATACAGTGGGAAGGAAGTTGAAGACAACACATAGAAACAGAGTTGATAGATGGAAGGGTTTGGGGGGTGGAGAGAGAAAGAGAGAGAGAAAGAGAGAGAGAGAAAAAGGAAGCTGGACTGGGAGTTAGAAAATCCGAGTTCTTGCTACTGACCGTGTGTGACTCTCTGTAAGGCACTTAAAATTTTCTCGAAGCTTCATTTTTCCCATCTGGGGAGTGTAAAAGTGGGATTCAGTAACTGTTTGCTCCCCTCTGGCTCTTCACTGCAGAGCCTGTGAACATCCTCAGCAGTGGTCACTTCTCTTCTTGGAGTCTTTGGTCCCGTGTGATATGGCCTTAGCCTTCTTCTCAGATGCTTCCAACCTCATTTCCTCTTCCTTCCCCTCCTCTGCCAACTGCTTAGATGAAAGAACACCTGCTTGTTTCTGAAACAGGGGAATGAAAGGAAGGGTTTCTCTGCAAACTGTTTTTGCTATCAGAGCAAACACTGGGCTTGAGGTGCCGTGGGTTGGAGAGCGTTCACTAGCTTCCGTGCCATGCTGTCCTCTGTGCCCACTGTGGGACCATGTTGCCCTCAATTTGCCCAGGGCCCTTCCAGGCTGCCCTTGAAGAGTTATAATGACCCTCTATCTACTGAAATTCACTTTATTATGGTCCACATGGAGTAGAGTCCTGGGCTTTGATGGCCACTGCTCTGAAAATACCTTATAGTTTAAATGTTCAAGCCGGGAGCTGAGTGGTTCAGTCTCTGGCCTTTGACCTCTTCCTGTGATCAGGAAGCAAGACAGATTTCCCAGGGAAGATCTTGAGCCTCTGAGAAGTTGCAGAGGAATAAAGGGGCTTTTTGGCTGAGGTGATCAAACATGAGTTTAGAGGGTCCATGTTGGTGGTGACCTTCTGTGGACATGTGGTGAAGGGAATACATCCTTAGGCGTTGGGCTCTAGTCACAGACCCCGTTTTCCCTCCTGAGTGTCGTTGGGCCGACTGTTCATTTAAACTCTGTAAGTCTCTGCTTCCTTGTTTGTAAATTGGGACAATAATTCCTATCTCCTGGGGAGTTGTTGTGATGATTAAATGAGATAATGTGTGGTGTGCCATGTTGCTGGCACTTTTTGCTGTCGTGGGGATGCTGTGAAGGCTGACCTGAAGGCCATTTGGTGATTGGGAAGGCTAGGGCAGGACTAGGCTGATTGAGAGAGACCATGGGGCTGACTGAGCAAACTCATGCACTTGGTGATCCAAAGAGAGGACCTGGCTTCCCCCTTCTCGGCCTTTCTCATGCTCTGGAGGCTGGGTGTGCTGGACTCACTGAAGTTGGATTGGGTGGGTTTTGATGGAGATGTGCAGACCCCTGGGGTGGGGGGTTGTCTTGTCTTGTCTTCCCTCTCTCCCCATGGCCCAGGGAGGGAATAGCTACAGCCTCAGTACCTCCTTGCTCATCGCTCAAAGTCAAGTGGTGTTTTATGACAAAGGCAGATGAGCATGTCTAAATATTTAACTGGCAGATCAATCTGTGGTGACAAGGAGCGGCGTTAAAAAAAAAAAAAAAAAAGAAGAGACATTCCAATGACGTCTTCATGACTGGCAGCACGCCACGGGGAGGCGGCCGGGCTCTGTCTAGGATATTTTGTTCTGATGCAGATCAGAAGGGGAGAGGGTGGTGAGTCAAACAAACACTGGCCTAGAAGTCCTGCCTCTGGCTGATAATGGGAGCCAGCGTGCTTGGAGCCATGGAGAATGGGCAGACAGGAGATTAACGCCATGTAGCTCCAAAGCCGGAGCCAGCTCCGTAGCATGCAGAGCTCCTGTAGTTGTTCGAACACCCTGATGGAGCGTGCATAGAGAGGTGATGTCATAAAGGAAGGAGGAGGAATGACAAAGAGTAAATTCCAGTGAGTGTGTTTTACATGCTTGATGGGTGGCAGTGCTGAGTTTGGTGGCAAGATGGTGGCTGTCTCTGTTCAGTGGAGACTTGGTCGTGGCATCCCTAGCATAAGGATGGCTCTTGCCATGAAAGAGGCAGGGGGCATCTCCAGGCTGCATCAGGAGGTGATGTTGTGGAGAAGCGACGGGGGGCCTTTATTTTAGTGTAACGGCAGGGGAAGATGTGTCCTTCAGAAATGCGGTAACGGTGATGCAGCACGGAGGAGCCAGGCTTGTCATCAACTCAGGTTGTCATAACGAAGGCAGCTCTAAGAGTAATGACAGAGAATATTTACTGAATGCCCACTGGGTGCTAGATCCTCTGCTAGGGAATTTACATACCTATTTATCCCTTGAATTTACTCTGAGATAAAATATGGGAGTGGATATGGGATATATGCACACATACGCACATATAACACAAACACACAGACATATACATGCATACGTACTATCATATAAATACACGTATACACATTTACATGTATATACACATGTATATGTATGTAATTGCAAGTCATTTATTTCTCTCTTTTTTAGATTTGGAAATGCCTATATCTACTCATTTATATACTTAATTTTTTATAATCCTCTCTAAGCCTTCCTTCCTTTCTAGTGACATGAAATGTATCTAATACTCATCTACCAGGAAGAGCTGCTAAGAACAGACCCTTGCCCTGCAAGAGCTGCCTGTTCAGTTAGGGAAAGCCCTAAGCCATCCTCGTGAGGCACCCCACCACCCCCTCTGCTCCCGGCTGGTCACTGGGTAACTCAGGTTCCTGCTGCGATGCCTGGCACCTCTCCTATTAAAGCTGTGAGTGTTAAAGTTGTGACAGCATCGGCTGTGGCTCAGATGTGTCCAACTGCATCGTTCCTTCCTTGTTCACCACTGTCTTCAAGGCTTCAAGCAGTGTCTGGCATGGAGTAGACACTCAATAAATCTTCATTGAATGAATGAATGAGGAGAGGTGGGTGTTTCCACGGGTGAGGGAGGGGAGTTCAGGTTCAGCAGGTTCTAGGAGGTCGCAGAGCAGGTGTGTGGCACAGTGAGCCTGCTGCCTCTCACCCCGGTGAGTCCCCGTGGCTACCAGGCCTGAAAGGAAAGGACAGATAGTTTTCTCTCAGGCTGGTGTAGTACCCTTAGCATTTACAGCCCTTGTTTTCTGTGAAATGAAAGTCTCTTCATCTGTGAAATTCTTAGAAATGCTCCTGAGATATCGGGATTTCCTTCATGTGGTTTTCCTCTCTCTTCTTAGCAAAGTGCACGGTCAGGTTTTAAGCCACATTAAAGGAGAGGTAGACCCCAGTTGCCTGTGGCGTCGCATCTGTGTGCGTACCCACGAGCGTGCACGTGTGCGATGTGCGCACGCACACTCGAGGTGCTGAGCGTCTTGGTCTTGTTTGTTCCTAAGTGTGTTAGCCCCACAATTGTGTAATTAGGGAGGATGCTAATGTTCCATGATTGGAAAATGTCACCCTGCGTGACTAATTTGCCAGCAGGGCCTAATTGAAGTTCAGCATCATCTGCGGCTCCCGTAAGTCTTTCTTCCGAGGTGTGGGGGCAGAGGCAGTGGCGGTGGCAGCAAGCCAGCGCTGGGCGCCTGGACAGCGATTTATTGCCCCTCGTCTCTCAACAGTTCTGAGGGTCAGATGGGAGATCAGCTGTGGTTGAAATGGCGTTGGCTGTAAAGGAGAAATCCAGGGCTGGATTAACCCATGTGGCAGGTGGCACTCAATAAATAGCTGGGCTTTCTCCAGGGAGGACTTGGTTTTGAGAGAGGGGCTTCTTTTGTGTGGATGCAGACAGCCAGAGCAGCAGGGCCTAGAGCAGCCTACGGCAGAGCACAAGTCCTGGGGATTTGTTCCCACGGCACACCTGCGTTTGCAGTGGATGCACTGGGATGGTTTGGGGGATTCTGGGGCCCCAAGACTGACAGCATCCCTGTCCCGAGCTCTGGGCTCTGGCAGGGAACACCAGGAGGCAGGTGAATAAATGGTAAAGCCATGGGATAGTTGCTTAGGTGCGGAGCAGGCGGGAAGTACCTATTACCTGATCCTGTGCTGTCATTAATCCAGACCCTGCTGGGTGCCCACCTTCTCCTGCTCTGATATCCCATATGTCCCTGTGTCATCCACGAGTATTCGGCGTTTTGTTTTAATGATTTTGTTGTGTGCATATATCTTCCACTAGGCTGTGGACTCCTGGAGGCCAAGGGATAGATGTAGATGAATCCTGTGTTTTCAGCACACATCATCGTACTGGGCACAGAGTGGGTCTCCAGTCATTGTTTCCTGCACACTTGGGGCGATGATAGCCTCTGTTCATTGAAGTCAGGGACGATTTTGTACTGGATTCTTGACCTGGATCTTAGAGAATGAGTAGGAGCAGGAGGAGGGTAGGAGATAAAGTATCTGAGAGCTTCACTGATCCAATAAGTATTTATTGGGCATCTCCTATGTACAAGACATTAACTAGATACTGGGTATACAGTGATCAACAAACCGTCATGCTTTCTGTTCTTGTGGAGGTTATATTCTAGTGGGAGAGTCAGACAGCCAATAAATAGACAAATAAGCCAACCCCCGTATTATAGATTTGATATAGTTACAATGCAAGATGACAGTGGGTTCAAAGAGGACAGGGAGTGTGGGTGCAAGCATGAGCATGCGCTAGGGATCAGGGGAGGCCTCTTGGAGGAGTAGCATACAAGCTCAGTCTTGAACAGTGAGAAGGAGCTGCCCTGTGAGGAATGAGGGAAGAGCATTCTGGGCAGGGAACGGTATGTGAGAAGAGTTTGCAGCAGGAAAGAGGTTGACCTGTGTGAAGGCCTGAAGGGAAGACCGCACTTCAGGTGTTGACAGGGAGGAGGGCTGCCCAAGATTGTGAGGCAACAGGGGCCAGCTGATGCAGGACTTGCAGGGTCTGGGGAGGGATTTGGATTTTATTCCAAGTACAGTGGGGTTTCATTAACGAGTTGTAAACAGGGGACACCGTGTGATATATGGTACTTGGTACATGGAGGGTACAGTTTTTGTCCTAGCTCTAGAGAATGAGTCATGGAGTGAGCAGGCCAAGAATGGGACCAGAGATCCTAGTTAGGAAGCTACTGGAGTAACCAGAGATGGTGGGGATTATGGGGGACACTGAGGAATCTTTTTTCATAGGCAGTGGGAAGCCAGTGTAGGGTTTTGACCAGCAAAACTCGAGGGGCTATATGTATTTTGTAATGTTTGCTGTGGTGGCAGGGTGGAGGGTGGATCTGAGAGGGAGGAAGGAAGACCAATTTCTTGTTAAGTTATAGGAACCGTACTTTAAAGGGGATACAGACAAACTATAGCTGACCAGGATGGCCAGGAATCAGGAAAACATGTTATATGTGTCCAATGGACTAAATGTTTGTGTCCTCCCAAAATCCATATGTTGAAATCATAACCCCCAATGTGATGGAATTAGGATATGGGGCATTTGGGAGGGGCTCTGCCCTCACGAATGGGATTAGTGACCTTACTAGTGACCCCAGAGAGCTCTCTCTCCCGTTTCCACCGTGTCAGGACACAGCAAGAAGAGGTCAGTTTGCAACTTGGAAGAAGGCGCTCACCAGAACCCAACTGTGCTGGTGCCCTGATCTGGGACTTACAGCTTCCAGAACTATTAGAAATAGATTTCTGTTGTTTATAAGCCACTCAGTCTATGGCGCTTTGTTGTAGCAGCCCGAGCGAAGACAGTGGCAGGCAGTCAAGGTACCAGTTTTATCTATATGGAGAAATGTATGGGGCAAGACAGCCGCCACCTTCCCGTGTGTGTGGGAGCAGTTGTTGTCTGGAAGGTGGAGTGGACATCCAGGGGGTGGAAGTTACAGGAGCGCTGGCTGAAGATCAATGTGTAGAAGGAATCATTTTCTTACACTCAGGAGTCATTTGACAACATACATACGTACATACATAAAATGACTTCTCCCCCGGCCCCCTACCACGTCATGTGAAAACAGCTAGGTGAGTTCTCACTGAATTTGGAGGGCGTGTTCGAGATGGTCTGCCTTCAAATAGATGCTGTGGGATGTACTCAGATCTCACTTTGAGGGGTCTCCAGGACATCTCAGAGAGCTTGTACTGCCCCCAAATGGAGGAACAAAGGACATCCGTGGGACTGACACACGCAAACTGAAACTTTGGGAAGAGACCATTCTTGTGCACTCCCCGTTTTCTGGATAAAAAGATAAACCAAAACAATACTGTTTGGTCTAATCTTTCAGTTCAAGAAATGGGGCACAACAACCTAGTCTGACTCTGAACTTTCTCTCAAGCCGTACGTGAAAGGTTCCTTTTCCCCCTTTTTTCCTCTACTTTTCCCCTTGGACTCTTCATGCTTCCACACCCAGAAGAGCCCAAACTCTGGAGCTAAACTACGAGAAACTAAAATAAAATAAAAAATAAAAAAAACACCCATGGAAAACCCCCACTGTCACCAGCCTTTCCCTCCCCATAGGCACTCCCCTAGTGAGTTCAGGAGGGGAAGCCATGAACTGATTTCCGATGGGGTACATGGCATTATTATTCTGCCTCTTCTGATCCTGGCCTGCCTAAGCGGGCCCAGCTGTCACCCCACCCCCTTTACATCAACTTCTGTATCACTTCCAGGCCGGTCTTTCCCAGTGTGATTTCTCCACCTCCTAATATTTAATTTTAATTCAAAGCCCCCTCCTCCCCTTCTTGCCCTTGCAAATCCTCTGATTCTACAGACCAAGCTGGCTTTCCCTCTGATTTTCTTCTCCTTTTTTCATTATCAGTGAGTCAGATTAGCATCTGACAAGAGAGTAGAATGGACTATTCCACCTTGGTTTCAAAACCTAAGGCGGATTATTGCTCCTGTTATAAATATAAAGGACATTTTAATTTGCTAGGAGCCAAGAACAAGCAAATCACCCAGAGTCAGGATTGAACAGGGCCAACAGCTCCAGGCCCCTCCACCTGTTTTCTGCAGCTCTGGGAACAAGCTTGATGGTGGGCCTTGGAAGAGCCTCTCCTCCCCTCCCCCAACCCTTCACCCCTCCCCCACTTCCACAGGAAGAAGCACTCCCCTCTGGGCCTGGGGAGCACTCCCCACTTGGCCATTGTCAGGCCCAGCAGACCCCCATGCGGTAATTCTGGGAGCCAATACCAACCTCCAAAGGGCTCAGAGGCTGGGCCAAAATGGTGGCCTGGGATATGTTGATGTTCAAGTTAGGGGTCATATCCAGCCTGGAGACTCCCTCCTTACACTCCCAAAGCCTCCCCCACCTCTCCCTTCCAGGGTCAGGCAAAGGCCAGCTCTAGGGAGTGTTCAGGTTCCTCAGGGGCACCAAGGGGTGGGCGGTAGGGCAGGCCTCCAGCCTTGGGGATACATAACCCTAAGCCTGCATTTCCAGGCCTCGGGCTGCTGGCTCAAGGGAACGTCCATCTGGTAGGATACCGGGGATGTGTGTACCACCCTCCAGAGAGTTGGTTTCTCCTCAGAGGCAGAGTCTGAGCGGTATCCCTGCTCTGGAGACACAAGGCTGCCCTGTCTTCCTCTGGATGGAGCTATAGTTTGGGAGGTCCTTTTATTTGGGACAGTGGCAGCCTGGCCCCTCTTTGAAGCCTCTGCAGCCATGTCTTAGCATGGCCTTACTTATTTTAGTCCTACAGAGGTGTCTTGAAGGCAGGACCATGTCTCGTGTTGCTTTATATCTCAGAAACCCCAGGTTCAGCCTCTTGCCCATACGAGATATTCCTTTGGTACTTTTCCTGATGACCAAGGTGGTGTGGTGCAGGGGGGAGCCCGGGCTGGCCGGCTGCAGACCGGCAGCTTGCAGTATGTGAGCAGGACAAGGTGTATTAGCATCCCACAGCTGCTGAAACAAAATACCACAACACGGGTGACTTAAGACCACAGAGATTTAGTCTCTCATCCTTCTGGAGGCTAGAAGTCAAGGTGTTGGCAGGATTGGCTCCTCCTGGAGGCTCTGAAAGAGAATTTGTTCTCTCCCTCTCTCCCCACTTCTGGTTGCTGGTGACCCTTGGTCCCTTGGCTTGCATTGTCACACGGCCTTCTTATTGTCTATCTCAGAGTTCCTGTGTCTTCACATAGCCTTCTTCAAAGGACACCAGTCATTGGATTTAGGGCCCACCCTACTCCAGGTTGACCCCAGCTTAACTAGATCACATCTGCTAAAACCCTATTTCCAAATAAGGCCACAATCACAGGTAACGGGATGGAGGTTGGTTAAGAGGTGGACAAATTATTGTGGGGGACACAGTTCACTTCAACCCTTACAAAATGATGCCAGACCTCTGGGAAGGAGTTTGCCACAGTGGAAGGGGAACCAAATTTGGAGAGAGAGGAGATCGGAACCCAATCCTAAGTGCTGGAAACCATGTTATCCTGACAAAATCCCTTCACCTTCGTGTGCCTCAGTTTCTTTGTTTGCAAAATGGTTCCTGAGGCACCTCCCAGTTCAAACATTGTATGTTTTTAAATTTATTTTTGATTGAGCTGTTTTCCTGCCTTGAAGAGAAAGACAAAAGAAGAAATAATAAGAAAACCAAGAAAGCACAGAAAGAGAAAAAAAGGGCAAAGGAAATAAACAGGGGAAACAGAACGAGCAGGAGAAAGAGAGGATGAGGTGAAAAATGGAAGCAAGAGAAACAGTCAAAGCAAAGGCAAAGGAGGAAGTTTGAGGCGGCGGGTCATGGAGTAGAAAATTGAGGCCTGTTTCCCCGTATGTGTGTGTGTTTGTGCGTGCATTTAACCTCGTTTGCTCATAATCTGACTGCAAAAAAAATACATAGCTGTATAATAAAGAGCAGAACATTTTCCTCGGTCGCATACAAACTCCTGCTTTATAAACCATTATCTCCCTGAAGCTATTAATTTAGAGCATATTGTGTGAGGGACTGCTGAGGCACGACCACAGGAAGGTGCTGTGTGTGTGTGTGTGTGTGTGTGTGTGTGTGTGTAAAGAGAGCGCCTTCTTTTTCTGCTCCTCCTTTAAATAAAAGAGTTTGCTGGCCGAGGTCAGGGAGAAAATGATTTTTCAGGGTCTGTAGGATCAGCCTGTTCTCAGCTGCTTCCCTCACGTTCCACCTGGGAAAATGGCACGGGGAACACCATCCCTTGCCAGAGTCCTGTGGCTCTGTCCATCTCTCCGCTGATGATCCTAGCACACACCAAGAGTCCTGTGCCCCAGAGTGGCCGCAGTCAGAGCCACCTCCCTATCTCCGCGTCTCTCTGTGGCTTTCTCAAGGGTGGGAATCATTGAGCCGATGTCCCGCAAAACAATCTGCTCACTGAAAAGAAGCTGCAGCCCTGTCTCCTTAACTAGTGCTCTGTCCTGGGCACTGAGTTATACCCCTCTACTCATGCTTGCCCCCCAAACTGTGTGGTTGCTGCCCTCCTCTTAATAGCTCCTCTGTAATTCAGGTGTGGCAGGCCGGGTTGCCACACTGAGCAAATAAGAATCCAGGATGCCTGTTCAATTAGAATTTTGGAGCGACAATTTTTTTTTTTTTAGTATAAATGTGTCCCAAATATTTCATGGGACACAGTTTTTTATGCTAAAGTAATTATTTGTTATGTATCAGAAATTCAGATTTAACTGGGCTTCTTGTATTTTATCTGGCAGTCCTAGCAGCAGAGGAACGGAGCACAAAAAGCCCTCCTTGCTCTTCTGGTTTTTATTCTCCTTGGGTCTTGAGCAGCCAAGTCATTCCACTATTGGCAGCCTCCTCTTCCCCACCCTCTCTGACATTTTCCTATGATATATTAGTTCTTCTTGTTCTAGGTCAGTCCTTTTTAGAAGAAGGGTTCGGGAAGACGCCTCGAATAAATAAATGATCTTGCCTGTCACCCATAGTAGCTCTCGGGAAGTGTCTCCTCTCTGCTGGGATTCGTGAGCCAGTGTTCACATAGAACTCCTTTTCTTCCCACACGCATCCTTTCAGGGGTATTTATCTTTTGCCACCAGGACACCAGGCAGGGGGAACAGTGCAACACGAAATCCATCAAAATGGCAAACATTCCAGCAATCACACTTCTAGGAATCTGCCCCAAGGAAATAACCAGAGATGTGCACCGAGATTAATGTGCAGGGATGGGCATCACAGGGCTATTTATAATAGTGAAATATTGGGAACTCTCTAGGTGTCCAACAAAAGGAGAATGGTAAATTACGGGACATTCTTAGAGTGGAATATTATGTGACAACTAAAAATCGTGTTTGTAGAAAAATGTTTTGTGACACAGCAGTATGAATAATGTAGAGAAGTGGGGGGGAGAAAAGGATACATGGCAGTGTGGTCCTAATACCCCCAGGGAAAAGTCTAGCCGGAAATTCACCCAAGTGTTAGGTGCTTGGCAGTGTGTGGGACCCAGCCTGCACAACTGCATGCAACTCGCTTTAGAATTTCTTCCTCTCAGATGGTCAAAACTTGGTGTTTGAAAATCAGCACAGAAGTGTTGTTTGACTCACCTTTACCCTTGGGGCATCACTGGTCTTTTGTTTTTCAGAGCTGGGCTAGGATGTGGGGAGTGCAGGGGCTGAGATCAGGGCCTCTGTTCATCGGACCGTGTGTCTGTGTCCCACAGCCGACGACCTTTGTCCCTGCACCATGAACACCCATCCATACCTGACTTGGCCTTCTCGATCCATTTCCATCCAACCTTGTGCACTCCACGAGTTACTGACGGTTAACTCGCGAACACCCAGATCCCATCAAATTCAGCTCCTGCCCACCGTTCTTCTCTGCCTTTGTGTTATCTTCAGCAGTGCTTCCCAGTCTGCAGAGGACGCTGGAGAACTGGGTCTCTGTAACCCACAGGTGTTCCCAGCCCTGTCCGTACGTCCAGTAAACCGTGTGCCATTTTTTAGTACACGTAAATGCTCTTATCGTCAATACAATACAAAACAAATTCGTCTAAAAAGCATTGTGTATGTTTTCTGATGTTTTCTCATCAACCAGCTTAAAAAGTATATCAAACTATGGCCAGACACAGAGAAATTATTTGCTTTTCAAATTGTGGTTGCTGAGCTTTGTTTCATGCATCTGAGGTAAAAATGCGGACTTCATATTTTTTTGGACTTCCGTGTTTTATTTATTCTGTGTGAGTATTTGATCTTCACGTGGCTTGTTTATAAAGAGTCTTTAAAATGGAGAGAGATTGTTGCCACTTGAATCATTTGGGAACCGTTGGCCGATAGAGCAAAACGAAGCTTCTAAGCACGACCTGGCATCCAGCAGCTGCTCCAGCCTCATCGCTCCACTGTCCTGCTTGTTGAGCTCTTTCCCGAAAATGCCGTCTGCCTCCAGACCGGTCCTTTTTTCATCGTCTTTCTCCACTTTTCCACCCTCCAGTTTTTACTTCCGTCTTGAGTCGGCTCCAGTCTTGGCACCCTCTCCAAAGCCTTCCTGGTTGCCTGGATTAGAGGTGGCTTCTTGCTTTGTACCCTCCAGAACATCTTGCCTGCACCTCATTCCATGTTCTCATTGTCATTTGTTCATGCCTCTATCTCCTTCATGAATCTGTGGGCAATTTGGGGGGAAGGTATATGCTTTATGCCTTTTAAAAGTTTTCCCAGATTTTTGCACACTTCTGGAAATGTTTATTGATTGAAACAGTTACTTGTCCCCAGCCCAAACAGAGATCCCAGCTCCAGAATTCTCAAAGTGCGTTCATGCATCCATTCATTCAGCACCTCATTACTAAGCACCCATGATGGGTCAGATACTATTCTAGGTAAAGGACATGATGGGAACAAGGCAGACAAATGTCTGCTCTCAGGGAATGCACACTCTAGTGGGAGAGATAGGTAGTAAACAGGTAAACAGATAAGAGAATCTTAGAACAAAACAGGGTAATATCATTCCTTCCACAAATACTTATTGAGTACCTTTGACATGTTAGATGTTATTCTGTTGCTGGGGATACAGAGGAAACAAAGTTTCTGTTTTCAAGGACATTCCGAAGACAGAAAAGGACCTGGTGGGCAGGGTGCAGTATTAGGATGGTCCAGGCAGACATCCATAAGGGAGCTGCCTGGGACCCAGATAATGAGGAGGATGATACTTAAAAAATAATTATTTTATAAATAATGAAGAAGAACCAGGCATGAAGAGACCAGGGAAAGAATTGCTCCAGGAGAGAGGGAAGAATAAGTGCAAAGGCCCTGAGGCAGGAATGATTTTCTCATGAGGAACACAAGGCAGACCTTCGTGTCTATAGTGGGGGTCAGAAGCGGTGATAAGAGGTGAGGGTGGGGAGTTCCCCTAGGGCCTTCCACATAGTGCTGAGTCATTTGGATTTTATTTTATTTTATTTACTTCAAGTGCATGGGAAGCTGTTGGTTTTGGACAAATAAATGTACATAATTTCTTGGGCTTCCCTCCTGAAGATTTTTCACTTAGTGAATCTGGTGTAAAGCCTTGGAATTTGCAAAACGCTCCCCAGGTGGTTCTGGAGCAGGATGTCTGTGAACAATTCTTGGTGGTAGATCTTAGAGAAACTACTAAGGCTTTAGCCAAACACCTGCCATTTAGAGTAGGAATCAGCATGGGAGGAGGCTTTGGGTCGAGTGCATGGCTGAACTCTAGGCTGGAGAGCTGTGGCTCTTGGCAGCGCCTTGGACCCCAACTCTCCATTGGCTTAGCACTGAGACTCATTTGCACGAGATGAGAAAGTTCTGTGGAATCTGTAGGTCTTGAGCTTCCTGGGCGGGCCCCCATACCTGGGGCAAGCAACACAGGGCCCCCCTGGCTTAGGGAGCAGAGTTCTGAAGTTTATAGCAGTTACCTTCTCTGAGTTCAGGTTTAGTAAATTGGCCCTAAAATAAAATAAAGGAGTTGGGTGAAATTTACTCTGAGAGTCTCCTTTCAAGAAATAAAATAAAATAAAATTTCGGGTTATATTATTTCATCAAATCTTCATGATCATCTTATGAAGCAAGTAGGCCAGGCTTGTTATCCACAAAGGGCATTAATGATAGAGTTGCCTAGAAGTGGGGGTCCCCTGACCCACAGCTCCAGGCTCGTGTAAGGCATCCAGAATCAACCCCTTACTCCATGTTCAATGCACACCAAAACCCCTGATTCCTAAAATCTTGTGGCTCAAGCACCCCCCAAATGTTGCTTGTTCTGTCCCTCTGTTGATGGCTAAGACTGCACGCAGGTAGGCGAGGAGCTACATTTCTTTCTTCCTTTTTTTTTTATTTTAAAGATTTTCTTTATTTATTTGACAGAGAGAGAGACAGCCAGCGAGAGAGGGAACACAAGTAGGGGGAGTGGGAGAGGAAGAAGCAGGTTCCCAGCAGAGGAGCCTGATGCGGGGCTCGATCCCAGAACGCCAGGATCACGCCCTGAGCCGAAGGCAGACGCTTAACAGACTGAGCCACCCAGGTGCCCTGAGGAGCTAGATTTCTTGTGCAAGGGCTGAGCCTGGAGACCTGAGCTCCAGCCTACCTTTGCCCCTTACTAGCTGGGTGATTTTACGCAAGTCCTCTCTCTCTCTGGGCCTGGGTTTGCTCCTCTGCAAAGTGAACTGGGGAGGTGAAATGCCATCTCTGACTTTCCATGATTATTTAGTCACTTGCTTTACAGAGCTGGGGAAATTGAGGTTCAGTGTCAGACAGAGGCTTCTTACCACCTCCGAGAAAATTGCCTTTTGAATAGAGAATGGAACTACAATTGCTCTCTGGTTTTCCACTCAGCGCGCTGGCCGCTGCCGGACCACACTCCGTCCCCAGCAAGCTTTTGTTCACAGCAGCACATGGAGAGGCTGGAACAAGCCCACTGGCCTCTCAGTACCGCTCCTCCTTTTCCACTCCAGTGTCATTTAGACAGAAGCTTTTATTATCTCTTTTTCCCTTAGATTCCTTTCTTCCACAGTCTGATGCTGCTGCAACACAGAAAAAAATACTAATTTCATCGAGACCTGGAGACTAAATTTTTAAAAAATGAGGAAAGGTCCTTAGAGGGAGGACTTTTATTTTTTGTGGTTTTTTTTGTGTTTTGTGTGTGTGTGTGTGTGTGTGTGTGTGTGTGTGTTTTGGCATCAGTGCACCAGAAGAAAGAGGAGGGGATGCTGTGATTCGGGGAGCTATGCTCCCTGCTATTGGTGTGAAAGAGAAGTAGACTCAAGTGTCCCTGCCTGAAGTGACATTACATTTGTACAGGCGGCAGGAGCCATTGACTGGAAAACGTGAGGACGTACCAGGAAATAGCTCACAGTCTCAAAGGGGTTTTAACACAGGTGCTGATTGTGGCCACGGACACCTAGAGAGCGTTGCCATAGTTCCGTTGCTCTTTATTTGGAGTCCTGCAGTTTGCACAGGGCTGGCGGCAGAGGACATGGCAAGTTTGTCCAATGGAGGGCGCCAGCGGCCTCCACCCAAAGAGCAGCCTCCGTGTGAATGCTCTCCTTGCTTTCCCAGTGAGGCTTTACAGGCAGAGCTGGGCTGCCTTCATCGGTTGAGCTCTTTGGGCATGGCTTCCATCCATTCAGGGAATGCAGAGAGCCCTGGACCAGCCTTGGGTGCTGGCCTTGGCTCTGAGACCCCAGGCAAGCCATACATCTTGGCCTTAGATTTCTTACCTTCAGCAGTTGTAATAATGATCTCAGAGGTGCCTTTCAGCTTGAACACCCTGCAGTTCTATGACTCATAAGTATGACTGAGGGTCTGAACGAAAGTGAGATTAACTTGAAATGTTCTTGAAGGTTGGGCTTCAAGTAGGGACGATTTGTGGAGAATTTTACTTAGGGGAACAAGGAAATGGAATTATCTCCCCCACCCCCACCAACCTCCAGCCTCTTGAATCAGAACTGAACTGCTTTTAACCATAGGTCGTTTGAATCTTTTCAGCCAGGTCTGTTAAAAGGAAACAAGATAGTTTGGGCTTGCATTAGAGTAAGTCATGTACCATAACAAATGACCCCCAAATGTCAGGGGCCTAAACAGGATAAAATTGTATTTTTTATTCATATCACAGTCCAATGCAGTTTGAAGAAGGTGAAATAAACTCATCTCCACAGTCTTTCAGGGACTCAAGACCCCTTCCAGTCCCTGATTCCGTCCTTCCGTTGTCCTCAGAGTGTCCTGTCTGTGCAGCCAGTGGGTGGTAGTGGTTGGGGGGAAGTTGAGAATCACTCAGGAATTTACAGGCCCCACCAGGAAGTGACACATACAGTGCTTGCCCTCATTTCATTTGACAGGGGCAGTCACGTGCCCCACCTCTATGTGTGGGGCCTGGGAAATATGGCTCAGTGCTGTGCTTTCTGTGGCCTAGAAAGAGAGGCAGAACAAGGATCATGGTGAGATCAGCAGTCTCTACTGTCTCAGGTCTGTTTCTAAGAACGAAGTAGAAGGGCTTCTAGGATGGCCCTTCCTATAGCTTGTGCACTGCTCACATGAAGACAGTGCCCCTTTACTATAAGACTGCGTCTTCCCAAAGGGGCGTCTTGCTCTGTTTTATGCAAAAGCACTGTATACGCAAACAGTGGCTTGATACATGCTCTGAAGTCAGATATATTTTGCATCTAATTTCAGTTCCACTAACTGACCATGAGAATTTATTTATTTATTTATAATAATTTTTTATTATGTTATGTTATTCACCATACAGTACATCCTGAGTTTTTGATGCAATGTTCCATGATTCACTGTTAGCGTATAACACCCAGTGCTTCATGTAATACATGCCCTCCTTAATACCCATCACCGGCCTATCCCACCTCTCCTCTGAAGCCCTCAGTTTGTTTCCCAGGGTCCATAGTAACCATGAGAATTTAACGACTGAGCCACCCAGGTGCCCCAGTAACCATGAGAATTTAAATAAGAAATCTGTTCCCAGATTACAGATGAGGCAACTGAGTGTTATAGGGACTGATTGAGCTATTTCATAAGGTAGTGGTGAGGATTAAATGAAATAAGATATTTCGGGTGACTGGGATGGAGAAGGCACTCGATAAATAGTATCAGGATTCTCTTTTCAGTTCCCTTTTGGGATCCTTCTAACACATAGGAACCCCACTAGGAATACTGGTCTGTGCTTCAGCTCATTAATGAATTTGGTCCACTTCCAGGACCCTAAAACAGGGTAAGATACTTTCCATCCCTGCTGAAATGGAGAGTTAATGTTAGCTCTGAGCCTGGCGTGTGTTCAATAAGACATAAAATAAAAGCTCAAAACCATATAGAAGGAGCAGAGATAATTATACTAAAAATTAAGGCTATCTAAGTAACTGTAATTGAATATCAAATTTAGCTGGAGATGTCTGGCAGCCACAGCAAAAAAGGGCAATAGAATGGATGACACAAATCTCATTGTCTAATTTAAGACAGCAGGCCTATTTCTAAGGGAATATTAACTGTTTAAGGGAATAATATATGTAAGAAAAAATTATTAGGAGCTTATAGACAAGGATCGCTGAGGGTCATGATGGCCCTTCCCTTTTCTCTGTGTGATTGGCTCTGAAAACTGCCTTTGGGTTTTGAAGGCTTATCTGGGGCAGAATGAAGAGACACCTGCTCTCAGGACTTAACAGCAGTAGGCTGGTGCTTTTCATAAGTAAATAGATATCTTACCCAATGGGTAAGATTGGAAGAGATCCCTAGAAGGACACATGAAAGGTTCCTACCTTCTGCAGGATTCTAAGAGCCAGGAATCCAACAAGGACACAGATAGAAGGATCCTCCCTTCTGTGAGAGTCTAAGAGCCAGGAATCCCTGCACCCAGAATCACAGGGACTGTGAATGCATGGAGGACAGGGCGGAAGTTGCTGCCACCCTTTTCTCCCTCTTGCTCCTCCCTTTCCCACAGCTCTGCTGGATGATGTACAAGGTTGCAGCTGACCTGTCCAAAGGCCTGCTTTGCCCTGTTTGTCTTAGGCTGAATGTAAATACTCCTGAAATGATTTTGCATTTGCTTTAGAAGCCAATTTGCCTAATTGTAGTGATAAAACAACATTTATGCAGATGTCTCACTATTTTTAAAAACCCAGTTCGCTTTTAGTGAACGCTTGACATGGCGTTTAGTGGTGGCAAGCACAGGGATGTTGGGGCCAGGAGACGGAGCTATTGAAATGGGAGAACCATTAAGCAAAATTGTTATTTTATTTTCTTTTAATCAAATTTTTAAGGGAGAGGAGCAAGTTAAAATCTACAGGAAATGCTTCCATCCAGGGACTTCTAAAGCTCCTGCCAACATCAACAATGAGGAACACATTTGGAAAGTGCTTTGCAAACCTTCCAGTTCACAGAGTGCTCCATATCCCTAATATGGTGATGTTGGCTAGTATTTATAGAACACCCATTGAGAAAGAGCTGTTCTTGATGCTGGGTATTTATTTTTAAGTGCTACTTGTTGACATGGTTGTACTGGGACCTTGGGGTAACAGGAATCATTCTCCTTTTTAATAAACAAGGAAACTGAGTCACAGCAACCAGTTGGACTGACTTCATTCAAGTTTGGATTCTGTCTCACGGTATTGGTGTGAGTTTTAGAGGTTGACCTCATGGCAAGTTTATGGGTTGACCACTTACTTGACTTGGGATCTTAGACACAGTCTCCATGAGGACCATGTCTGGCTAGTGGTGGACTTGGGCACAGTAATAAAGCATCCAGAATGACTTCTGTAAACTTTCCCTGCCTACAGAATTTGGCCCCATGGCTACCAGGCTTCTTCCAAGTTTGATGCTGCTGGCCCTGCTTCCCTTCCTTGACCTATCCTCAGACCTTCTTCAGAAAGCTTTAGACATCAGGTAGCTTGAGGGCCAGCACTGCACACTTCACCCACACCGGGTTCAGTCCCCAGGGCACCAGGAGACAGCAAGGAACTGGTGCAAGATTTGGCGTCGACAGACTTAGGTTTGAATCGTAGCACCAGTCTTTTAAACTTGTGTGGCTGTGGGTAGATGATCCTGGGTAGATGACTTCATTTGAATGGAATCTCTTGAACACCTAACTTAGTGGCTCCCTGAGTGCATTTTTTCAAGCAGCCAACATTAGTGCCAGCTGGTAATTTGTTAGAAATATTTCTTACGCCCTACCACAGACTGAATTGTAAACTCAGGGGGCGAGGCCCTGCTATCTGGGTTTCAAAAGCCCTCCAGGTGCTTCTGGCACGTGCTTAACTTTGAGAAGTGCAGCTCTAACTAATAATACCATCAGCCTTATAAGGATGTTGTAAAGCTTGTCATTAGAATGGGTCAAGTTTATGGCGCATGTGAGCTGTTCAGTAAGTAATGGTCATCAGAGTCACTTATCATCATGACCATCATCTTGTCCTCTCTGGAAGTTCCTTCGAGCTTGAGAGACATATGGTTCACAACTCAGAAGAGTGTGGGATTTTAATGACTACCTGGACACCTGGACCATGCTTTCTTAGTGAGTGCTTGTGGCCTGGGGAGACAGATTTGGCTTTATACATCCTTATTTTCTTGGCTTTTTTATTCAAATTCTAGACCTGTGGGCAGAGTTCCATGACAGGAGGGTGGGGGGCAAATCCTATGGGGACTGTCTGGGCAATATGTTGACCTGGCATACCTTTACTTCTGTGATGAAGGTAACACTTGAAAGAGGAACTGTCCAGAGGATATAGGAAGACTCTAGGTCCCTAGATTCCAGAGGGGGTTTTTGTTTCTTTTGTTTTGTTCTTCCCCCAGTCTTACTATTACTACTACTTTTCTCTAGTTCATTAACTTCTGGTAGGATAGTAGGACCCCTAAAGAGGTCTTTTCCTCACTCCAAAATGATTGCACCCAAGAAATACAAAAGAAAGGAGTTATAAAATCTTTGTAAATAGCTTGTATTTAAATAACCCCTTTCACCAGACATGTCTTCATTTTGCTTCTCAAACCATCCCTTGGAATTAGGGGGGGGGGCAGAGATTATTGTCCATATTTCACAGATGTGGAGACTGAAGCAGAGACGGAATTGATTTACCCCAGATCTGGGTGGCTCCAGATTCGGGAACCCAGGTTCCCGACCCTCACTGCTTGCTGGAGGGGAGACTCAGAGGGCCCTGGGCTCCCAGAAGCTGTGGTGGACACAGGGAACCAACAGTGCTTGTTTATTAAGCAAGGGAACAGAGCTGGGTGATTGACCACCTTATGTAGGAGAACCCCCTTGCCTCAGTCTCCATGGGATGCCTGGGGAGACAGGGTGTGAGAGAACAGGAGATTCAGCAAATGCAGGCCTGGGAGGCCTGGAATGGAAGGAGATGCCAATGAGCTGGTTGGCATGCTTTGTGGGGTAGATCTGAAGTTCCATCTGAAGGAGCCCCAGAGGAGTGATGGGCAGGTAGAGTGCCCCGGAGAGGCATCTGTCTTCAAATCCTGTAACCAGTGTTGTGGATTAGTCCTGGGTGCTTCTGCTTTGAAACAGGTTTGCAGGTTCTAATCTCATCTTGAGATTTAGGACTCGTTCTCTAAACCATCTTTACACCGTGTGTGTGTTCCTCTCAATCCTGACTACCGCTTGGGATGTTCTAAACAGCCAATGTAAAGCCCAGCTAGGGAAACTGAGGGCCAGGGACCTGGTTGAAATGACAGTGAGCCAGAGTTCAAGCTCACTTCAAACACAGTCCCTTGTTTCCACCTTCCCCAGTGAGCAGCTTATCCTTGGACTTTCTTCTGCACCGGGGAGACAGGGCCCAAGAAGGGCTTCCCTGGTCAGGGGCCCTTGTGCCTCACACTCCCTGCCTCTATTCCAGCTGGCCTTGGGTGTCAGCCTGAATTTGGCCTAAATGTCTGGGGTAGAGAAAGCTGAGCAAGAGAACTGGCCCAAGTGGGATGGGGTGGAGTCGATCTACTTTCTCTCTCTTCTTCTTCCTGCCAGAAATCCAGCTGCTTTCCATTTCCAGACAATTTGTGGGAGGGTTAACAGCATCTCTCCCTGATGCATCAGCTGGTGCAGACATTGCCCCCAGAGGAGGCTTCAATCATCCTGCCCTGTGAACAGAGGCATCAGACACGAGAGGTGTGAGTGCACGCGTGTATGCGTGTGTGTGCGTGCGTGCATGCGTGCATGTGAGGGGACAATGGGGGCACTCATCCCATCATTCCAGTGCCTCACATCCCACCAAAGAAAGTTGAGGTGGCCTCATGCAGGAGGGAATGTGAACTAGAGGAAAATTGGCTGGCCAGGAGTAAGATAATCATTTCCAAGCAGAGTTTCCTCCTCTCCCAGTGAAGTGCAGATGATGTAGATTTTCTCCACACGTGGACACAGTGTCAGAGCTGGAAGGGACCTATGAGAGCATGTAGTCCAACCACCTCATGGCTGGGCCCTGAGAAACATAGTGATTGAGGCAGCTCTTGCCACGTGATGTCACAGGAGGCTTATGTGCAGAAGCCAGTTTTATAACATTCATTTCCATTCCTTTTTTTTTTTTAAAGATTTTATTTATTTATTTGACAGAGACAGCCAGCGAGAGAGGGAACACAAGCAGGGGGAGTGGGAGAGGAAGAAGCAGGCTCCTAGCGGAGGAGCCTGATGTGGGACTCGATCCCAGAACACTGGGATCACGCCCTGAGCCGAAGGCAGACGCTTAACGACTGTGCCACCCAGGTGCCCCTCATTTCCATTCCTATCCATTGACCATGGTCATGGATTTCATCGTAACAGTGAACATGCACAATCCTAACTGATTAGCCCAAGTACTTTCAGGTTTTTTTTTAATCGTGGTGAAAATCTAATAACCATAACTTACTTTCATTGAGTGGCTTCTGCACCCGGTGCTTTACAATGGTTGGTTCATTTAACATCCCTACACTTCTTTACAGTAGATACCATTATTGCCCCATTTTACGGATAAGGAAACTGAGGTTTGGGTTAGATGCTTGCCTCAGGTTCACAGCTTTTATTAAGATCTGGCTGCTCTCTGATGCATAAAATATCTGAAGAGCAGGGATGAAGTCAGTTGGCTTAAGATGCTTCTAGACTCTTCAAACCCAAACAATAAGTGGTGAAAGCAGGGTTTGAGCCCCAGCTCGTGGGTTTCAGTCACAGCAGTGTATTGCTCCCCACAGTATCTCATTGGACTTCATTATGATGGAATTTGTACAAAGCCTTGTTTGACTTCTGAGTGGTCCCATCATGAGTCTAGAGTCTAGATGCCCAAGCAATTTTTGTGGCACATGTGTTTTCCAGAACTGTGGAAAAAGGTGGGCAATGCGCCCTATTAGTTGGTGAGTGTCAAATCAGTAAAAAAGGAGATTGGGGAAAAAAAACCGTATTAGAAATGGATTGTTCTTTGCTGATGGTAAATGATCTTTGGAGTCTATACCCCTGATGGTAAGGTGAAAAATACTAAAATTATGTATCCCTCTGAAATACTTGCTCTCAGTAACTCGCTTTCATCCAAGAGCAATGAAACAATAAAGGAGCTGATGTCTTGTGTTATAAGAAGTGCTTTTGTTGCTGTTTTCCCCAAATTTATGTAAGTAGCTTTCATTAAGATCTAGCTGTTATTTAATGCATAAAATATCTGAAGAGCTAAGATGAAGTCAAGTGGTTTAAGATGCTTTTTCACTGTTGAAATGCAGCTCCAGCTGAGAATCTGGAGTTCTTAGCTCTGTGTCATCGCCTATTTAAACCTTCATAGTTTCTTCCCTGGGAGGCTTTGCCCGCTTCAGATCTGGCTCTTAGAGTTTCTCTGAAGGACTGAAGACTTTGGATAGTGAGCCCTGGGTCAGTGGGGAGCTTACAGGGACAGTAATGTCCACTGGGTCCTCTTACTAAAGGGATTGGAGCCTAGGGTGGTGGGGATGTAGTATGGTGGGGGCCAGTGGCATGTTCTTGGTCCCACTGATTAAAAAACCTGATCTCTGTCTGCTTGCCTGGCTTACCTTTCTTCTCTGGCTTCCTCTGCCCTTGACTGTCTTTCCCTCTTCATCTTGCCTCTTCCCACTATCTCCATAGGGATGGGTAAAAAGGAACCTTCAGCACTCAGACCAACACGAGGGGGATGAGTGTCTTCAGGACATTCCCCCAAGAGGTTCCACAGCTGCTGTGATTTTGCTTCATGGGAACCCAAGGCCAACAGAAGGGGGCTGATGAACCAGAATGGGGTGGCTCAGCCCTGTCCCTGTGAGTGTTGGTGCTACCCTAGGCTGGTGGTCTCTAAGAAATGGCCACTGAGTCTTTGGCCAATGACATGGGAAGTTGAGTCCAAGATACTTGGGGGCAAATCTACTTTACTAGGTGGGACCCTGGACAAGTTATTCGACTTCTATGAGCTTAGGTTTGCTTACATTTAAAACGGGCAGGATCGTTGAGAAAGAAGGTAAAATGAGGCAGTAGATGCTTTTAGCAGAGGGCCTGCCGCATAGTAGGTGCTCAGTAAATGAAGGATGTTGTCATCGTAGTCGTCATCATCACTACCTTCAAAGCTGGGAATGTGCTTCAGCGTCACCACTGTGCAGTTTCACGAAGGCTCATCAATCTCGTCCTCCCTCCCTCCCTTCCTCTCTCCCTCCCTCCCTTCCTCTCTCCCTCCCTTCCTTCCTCTTTTCCTTCCCAATTGAATCAGTATTCATCGAGAGGCTAGTCTGGACAAAGCAGTCCTGGGCCTTTTGACTTTTAGGGTCCCTGTCCTCCAAGAGCCCAAACTGTCTACCAGCTGCCCCCCCAGCACCTCCTCTCCCCTCACCCACTGCCAGAGTGCAGCCCAGTGGCAGCCGTCTTGTGTCCCTGGCCCAGGCTTGGTCTGGCTTCCCTGGAGAGGATTAGACAGTGTGGCTGTAATGAGTCTGTGGTGTAATTTCTCCCTTGGACCGTCTTGCAGGGATCAGAATGAAGCTGTCATTGCTCTGTGGCCAGAATGGTCCCCGGAAAAACCTGTGACTAACCTTCCCCTGAGCAGGAGCATTTGGGGCTTAATTGTTTTTTGTTAATCAGGAAAACAATTAATTTGGCTGCTGCCTCTTTGGTGAGGTGTTTTTTTTTTCTTTATCTTTTTTTAATATAGGAGATGCTGCTAAGATGATCCATGTGATGTCTCTAGATTCAATTCCTCTCTCTCCCCAAGGCTAGGAACGACTCCTCTCTGTATCCATGACATCCGGAGACAGCAGGGTGAGGCAGTGCATTTTCCGAAGAAGACTGGTTTCTAGAACTTAAATGTCTGCTTCCTGGCAATAAAAGGGCTTCTGCCCCCAGGCTCTCACACAGTCTGGGGGGAAGGAGGGAGATTGGAGGCACCAGAGTGATTGTCGTAGACCCATTTCAGAGTGGAGACCCAGATGGCTCTGGTTTCTTCCCCCTATGTGGCAGAAATGGTGAAACCGGCTCTCTGGCTCGGGAGCCACACTGTAGGACTTGCGGGGGTCAGGGAGTAGGGCGTGGTGCTGTGTTCCTGGGATACGTTCTTTCACTCGCAGGTGTTCATGACACGCAAGGGCTTCACCTGAGGCCCTGCAGTGGCGTGCCGTCCCTAGAGCAGAAGGGCAACTCCAGCATGGAAGATGTGGACAGTGGTTATTTAGCCCCCTGGAGTGTTCCAAGGTCCAGATCAGATCCGGGGATAGAAGCCGTGTGAATATGACCCTGGAGAATGTAATCAGTAGTTAGGCAACCAGTCAGACACCGTTTGTTGTAAGTTGAGAATGCACACTTTGCAGGGTGGCAGCCCACCTTTGTCCTGTTCACTGATGAATCCAGCAGCTTGGGACAGCCGGGCACGTGGTAGAGGCTCAAGGGTGGGCTGGAGGGAAGTGGCCGAGCCAGATTCGCCAGATTCGGCACAGAGAGTAATAAACCTCTCGTGATGTGTGCCAGTCACCTGAGCCTGGGTAACTGGAGACACCAGTTGTCTCTTACTAAGCTGCTGGCTTGGGGGATGATTTCCGACAGGACCGGGAGATTCTTCCCTGTTGAGGAGTCAGTGATGAGGACCTTTGGCAGGAAGTGAGGAAGAGGGAAGGGAACCAGCATTTATCGAGGAACTACTGGTGCCTGGGGCCATGCTAGGCATTTTCTGTCAAATGGCATTCTCATTTTTTCCCTTAAAATAGTTGTGTGAGGTGTGTTCACATTTTCATAGGAGTACGTGACTTCCCCAGAATCACACAGCTAGTCAGTGGAGGGAGCCAGGATTGCCAGCTAAGTCCATCTAGAGGTTGGAGCTTACACTCTTTCCATGACCCCATAGCTCTTCTCATCTTGGGGACCCTTGCGTAGTGTGAGCAGGCCCATCCGTGGGCTCGGCCTTGTAGGAGGGAGGAGGAGGGCAGCAGCGACTTGAATGAGCCGTACTCATTTCCTCTCCTCAAGACCGCACACTCCTTGGCTCTGACTCCTGGTCTGGACACTCACTAGCTGTGGCCCTCGGACAAGTCACATGACTGCTCTGTGCCTCAGTTTCCTCACCTGCACCAGAGATAGCAATAGTACCGATCGCATAGGTTGTTGTGAGGAGGGAGTGGGTGGAGCGTGTATGGCTGTGCCTGGTCCCCAGCAGGACCACTGTAGGTTAACACTGTTATTAGGACGTGCTGTCTATCTTTATATGTCTTGTGTCAATTGAGGGTCACTGTGTGGCATACGGCTCTTAACCTATCAAGAAAAACCTGGTCCCCAGGTACCCTCTCCAGAAAATTAAATTTCAGACCAGGTTCTACTGAAATGCTGATTATTAAGCCCTGGGGAAGCACCCCTTCATCTAGATGGCTTTTTATCACTGTGGCACAGGCAGGTAGGGTATTATTACCTTAGCTGAAAACCTATGTTTAGTGAAGAGTTGTGCTGGAGGTTTAGCCCTGTGTGCTGTTGTTAAGCTGCTCTCAAAAGGCTTTGGAGAGGAGAAAGAGAGCGAATGCACTGGTCACGGAGGATTACCTAAACCCCCACGACCTGCGCATCGGCCCTCCTGCTACCCAGCCCCCTCCCTAGGGAAGAGCGGAGGGGACCCGCGGAGTGGTGGAGACGGTCAGTGCCAAGAGCGGGATGTGGAATCATTGCCCTTGCGGTGGCAGAGGGAAGGAAGAGGCCTGTGTTGGTTTGCTGCGGCTACCGTAACGACCTGCCCCAGACTGGGCGGCAAGCAGAAGTGTGTTGTCGCCCAGTGCCGGAGGCTGGAGGCCCAGATGGAGGAGTCAGCAGGGTGGGTGTCTCCTGAGGCCTCTTGTTGACTTGCAGATGGCTGCCTTTTCTCTGGGACCTCACACGGTGTTTCCCCTGTGCACACGCGTCCCCAGCGTCTTTGTCCACGTGTTCTCTTCTTATAAGGGCACCGTCAGATTGGATGGCCAACCCTAGCTTCCTCGTTTTAACTCAGTTACCTCTTTAAAGGCCCTGTCTCCACAAAAAGTCACCTTCTGTGGTACTGGGGGTTAGGGCTTCAACTTATGAATTTTGAGGGGGGACACGATTCAGTCCGTAACAAGGCCTTTCTGATGTTTATTGTTAGATTAATCCTAGATGCTTTGGGGACCCATGGCTCATTCCCTCCACCTTTCAATGGCTTTTGCTAAGTAAATCAGAACCCTCATATTCTGGATCATACTCCGTCTTCACCACGTTGCTGCAAGACAGACATCCTCCCTGTTTCATGGATGGAGGCACTAAGGCTTCAGGCAGCTATAAGTATGGCCTCAGTGTGTGTGGTGTGTCAGTGGCAGAGCTGGCCCGAGACCCGCGGGACCTCCACATCCTGGCTTCTACCCTTTCCACTGGCCCGATGGTTTGCCACTGGGGGAGACTTTGTCCTCCAGGGCATTTGGCAATGTCTGGAGACGTTTTTGGTTGCTACAGCTGGGTTGGGGGTGCTCCTGGCATCTAGTGGGTAGAAGCCAGGGGTGCTGCGAAACATCGTACAATGCACAGGACGGCCCCGCACACCAGAGAATGATCTGCTTTCAAATGTCAGTAATGCCAAGGTTGAGAAACCATGCTTGAGGATGGAACTTCTTGCCACCTGGAGAGGCTCAAGGATAGCTTTACAGGAAAAGGTGCTGAGGTAGAGTCCTGTCATGCCTGAATAACCACGGTAACCACCCGCCCTTGGAGAACCCCTGTCCTGGAGTCGTTTCCCCCAAACATCTGTGTTGAGGAGCATCAGGAAGGCACTGGTGGGAGCTGGGGTTTCTCCATCCCCTCTCCTGGGGATTCTGACTCTGGTTTTTTCTTTTTCTTCAAAAATTTTAAAAAGAATTTGTAGTTTGAGTAAGTGTTTCAGATGATGTTTATCTGTTTATCATTAGAAGTTTGGAAACGTCCTGATACAGCTTCAGCGAGCACGCAGTGCTGTTGGGTGGGGCTGGTCCTCCACGGACCCTGCTTATGGTTGGGAAAGATAACCTTCATTTCATGGATTTGCCTTCTTTCCCCACGGTGTGGAAGCTCGACATGACTGAGCACTAGAAGAACATGTTAAATTAAGTGAGGTGTGAGTGACTCAGAGTTTCCACCCTCCTGGGAAGTGCATTTTGAGCTTCCTAGTGTCCTCCTCGTACCTCCTCTGATGGGCAGTGTGGGCGGCGTGTTGGCATAGGGGAGCACAAACCAGTCGACGGTAGACCTAGAGATTTGCTCTTAGATGTAGGGTGGGCTACATGTGTTGCCCTGGACAAGCCGTGTAGCTGTTCTGAGCCTCAGTTTTCTCTTCTACAAATTGGGAATAACAGTACATGTCCTCTGTCATTCAGGGAAGTCTTTCTTCAAGGAAGTAATGAGTTGATGCTCTCAATTCTGTCACAATTCTTTAGAATCATCTGTGGACATTTTCAAATCTATGAAAAGCCCACAGCTTACCCTATAGCTACTCATTCAGAGTCTTGAGGATGGGATCCACATTTATTTTTATTTTAATTTTTTCAATTTTTGAGAGAGAGAGTGTGAGCGTGTGCACTAGAGCAGGCTTGGGGAGGAACAGAAGGAGAGAGGGAATCGCAAGCAAGCTCCATGCCCAGCGTGGAGCCCGATGTGGGGCTCAATTTCATGACCCTTAGATCATGACCTGAGCCAAAATCAAGGGTTAGATGCCTCATCGACTGAGCCACCCATGCACCCTGGGATCCACATTTAAAAGTAATGCTTCTTTTAAAAGCTCCACAGCTAAGTTCCTTGAAAACTGTAAGGCTCCCCAGAAAGTGCCTTGCAAACTGTAAAGTGCTGTTCTGCTAGAAGTTGCTGCTCCCAGCAGTAAATGGTGCTGCCGCAGTTTCCTATTTGGCCTTGTCAGATCATCAGACACATTTGACTACCTAAGCAGATGGTGGCATTTCTCGTGGATATTTTGAAAAAATAGGACAGTTTCCCATCTGCCTGCAGTGACTCAGGAGCTGCCTGTCCTTCCCAGAGGCAGGAGCAGTTGTTGAATGTCCTCCGAGGATCCCTCTAGCCTCAGAGAGATTTGGCGGTGCCTCTTGCCAGGGCAGGAGCCATCACGGGAGCACGCTGCACACCAGCACAGGGGAAGGGCACAGCCAACCAAGGGCCACAGAGCAGGTGTAGAGACAGGTGCCAGACCCTGCGTAGCCTGTCTTCCTCTGCCAGTTGGGATGCCTCCTCATTTGCCTGAGTCTGGGCGATGAGGGATGAGGCAGGGGACCTTCCTCTGTTGCCTGGCCTGCTACCCAGGAACATGGGGATAACAGTAGAAACGAAAGAGTCTTGCTAGCTGAAAAACTCTGTGTGGGGGTGGAGGGGGCAGAGAATCACTGTGATTATTCTTATTATAGTTAATATGACTATGGGTTCCCAGCTTCCCCAGCAGCAACCAGACTCAAGGTGAGACTGGCTCCATCCGGCTGTGCCCCTGTCTCATTCCTTCTCTAACCTTCAGCCTGGAAGCAGGAGGAGGCCTGCGTGCTGGTGAGAGCCTGACTGGGGTGTCTTCCCCTGCAGAAGGGAAAGGGTTAACACTTTAGACTTTGCAAGCCAGGAGCCTACACAATGCTCCTCTTCATCTGGGGACAGGGTGGGGTCACCTAGAGGTGACTTTAGCATCTCTCTGAGGTGCCTGCAGTTGATAAGCACTCATCTTGTCTTGCAGTAAGTTCCGCTCTTGCCTTGGAACCAAATTCCTCAGATCCTGTTCTTTGCCTAAAAATACTGAAAACTCATGGAGCCCTCAGCTTATAACTACCCCTTGGTCGCCCCTCTGCAGGCCTTTCTTCCAGTGCAAACCTGCTCTTTCCAGCCTCCTATGAGGACATCCCACTTGCCCTGAGTTTATGAAACTGGGCACTATCTTCCATCTGCTTGGGACTTTCTTTCCTATTTTTCCTACACCAGCCCATCTGTAGGAGATGGTTCATTCCATGCCAGTTATGTTGTGGGCAACTCTGTAAGAAATGGTTCAGTCCACACCAGTTATGCTGTGGGCTGTGAGGCCTCTGCCAGGGAGGCCCCTGTGTCTGGGTCTTTGAGAAAGCACTGGACCGGAAGGCTTTCCTTTTGGCTACCCCTGGGGCCTGGACCACTGGGCTCTGTGTTCCACCCAGTCACGGCTGCCATTTTCTCACTGTGGGGTGGAGAAGCGAGAAATGATGTGGGGTGAAGACACTGGGCTGAAGGATTATGGGAGTGAGTTTTACGGACTGTAACAGGTAGCTGAGTCATTCTGGGTAGAAATCTAACAGTAAAGGAAAATATTAAAGGAGGAGAGAAAGTTCTTTTGCAACCGCTTAGACCTCTAGATCAAGATAGTCCAGCCCTTTAGACTTCAGGAGAGAGATGAACTGCTCATGTTAGTTGAGGATGCTGAGTCGTCCTGAATATTGTATATTACCCTCTCTTGCATGGCCATACGCTCAAGCATGTGCATATCTGCATGTGTGCGTGCATGCGCACACATTCAAACACACATCCCTGCCGTGGGTACTCTGCTCACAGGTAGGTACCCACACAGGTAGGTGCCCATGTATATCACCTGCAGGTTTTCCCCCAGGCCCTGTGTGCACACCCGCAGAGCACACATCCCTTTTCTTATTATCTGTGTTACAGCTGCTGAGTGCACAGGGGCTAAGTTGGCCATGTTTCCTCGTTCCCAAACCCGACAATGTGGGTCTCAGTTACTTGCTACAGTGAGGACCTCCCCTGAGGAGGGATCCCTCAAGGGCAGGAACTGTGTCTTAGTTGTCTGTGGATCTCTAGTTCCTAGTATGGTGCCTGGCACATGGTAGGTGCTCAATAATTGGTTGTGAACCTGAGTCTGGGATCTGACTTGAGGTCATAAAATGTGGTGGAGATTGCTATCTGTCAAAATGCAGCCTTCTCTTCCTGGGCATGCAGCTAAAATAAATTCTGTTAGATTTGGACCCGGGACTGAAATCTTGTAACTGAACGTGAACGGAAATCATGAGTGTCCCTTCCAGATCTGGCCCGTCCGAACCTCCCACTATGCTCCTCTGTGCCCTTTTTCCCTTCTGGCTGACTGGAATGACGATGGCCCAAGGAATTCTTGAAAGCCAGGCACTCAAAAACTGTAGGACAGCTGCTGGCCAGGGTCCTGAATGATGATGTAGTGCAGAGCTCTGTGCTCAACCTGAAAACCCACCCTGGATATTACCTGAGGGAGAAATAGACAGCTTATTCTTCAAGCCACTGAAAGCTTTGGGTCTGTTACCCTAACTAACACTTACCCTGTGACCGTGGGCCTTATTATTTATCAGCACCCTGGCCCCAGCTTCCGAGGAGAAGTTGTGTGCTCATGGAACCCATGGTGCTAGATTAGGGAGGAAAGCCACTGCTCTTAGATATACATGCCCCTCCCTTAGACCTCTGCTTATGAGACCTTTATAGCAGGCTCTGGAGTCTGATTCCCAAAGGAATAAGAGAAAGACAGAGGAATAAGATCAGCGGGGTTTCTCCCAGAAAACAGATCTCCCAGATTTACGGCAACAACATGATCCTGGTGGCTCTCTCCCTGGGTCCTTACACTGCTCTGCCTGTTTTCCCATTTGAAAAACTAAAATAATCAGGGTGATCTGGGTCCCTGTGGTATAAGGAGAAAGGACTTATTAAGGACAGCATCTTAGGGACTTAAAAATAAACTATTTAAAGGGGGAGAGAGTGAAACAATGTGGCGCAGAAAGAAAGAGCCCTGGGGAGAAGCCAGAGGACATGACAGGAATGCTAATATAATGGGCCTGTCAGTCAGGGATGCAAAAAGGCACTGTTCCCTCTGTAAACCCACACATTTATTTTTGCTACAGTGTTTGGCCCCATCCCAGGGCCCAGGGTCACCTTTTGCCCTATCACTGGTACCCCATAAGTTGTACAGTCAGTGGCAGGGATGGATGACTCACATGGTCCAGGATGCTCAGAACATCTTTTTGGGAGGTGGCAGTGCTTGGGCTGGGACTTTTCACGGTTGTTGCCTGACCTCATAATATCTCTTTTCAAAGGGCTAAGGACCAACCCCTGATTAGGGACCCAGGACCCCCAGCTATACTTGCCATCTTGTTTTTAGGGAGTGCAGTAAATGAGTAAGTGTATTCTCGGCAAATGGGAGAGTGCATTTAAAGAGTAAAATGATTTCAAAACTATAAAATAATTCATGATTACTGTAGAAAATGGGAAAATTCAAATACTTAAAAAGAAAAAAGCTTAAATGCTTGCAATTCCATCCCTCAGAGATAACCACTATCAACACTTTGATACATGCCTTTTTCTTTGTCCTCTCCTTCCTTACCTCCCACCTGCCCCCTCCCTTCTCTCCTTCCTCCCTCTCCTTCCTTACCTCCCACCTGCCCCCTCCCTCTCTCCTTCCTTACCTCCCACCTGCCCCCTCCCTTCTCTCCTTCCTCCCTCCCTTCCTTCCTCCCTTCTTTCCTCCCTTCCTCCCTTCTCTCCTACACTGATCTGACAGATTCTGTCATTCTATCTATCTAGTTATATTTAAATAGTATGGGATTCTATTCTACATCTTTTCTACACCTGTTCACTTAGCATCCTTCCATATCATTAAATAGAACATCATCTTAAATAGCTGAAATATGTTGTTACATGACTGAACAGTGGACGAGGTTCTTTTGTTTGTAATTTTTTCCTCACCCATGGGATCTCTGTGTCTTCACTACTGAAAGTGTGGTCAACATGGTGCGTGGTTAACGCATCAGCATCACCTGGGAGCTTGATAGAAATGCAGAATGCACACTGAGCCAGAGTGTACATTTTAATACAATTCCCAGATGATTCATGTGCGTGTTAGGGCTTGAGAAGCTTGGGTCCCGTCCTGTGGTTTTAGTCGATGAACTGACTTTTCATGCATGCATGCATGCGTTCATTCATTCATCACATAGTATAATGACCCAGGCACATGCAGGGCAGGAGGGCAAGAAAAATGACGAAGAAACCTTAGTTCCAGGCATTGAGGAATTCAGAGTTCCCCTTCTAAAGGGGAGACAGACTTTGGGAACAAAATAAGCATAACCGGCCCTAGAGGTCTGTGGGAGCACAGAGGAGAGAAGCATCTAATTTTACCTGCATCCAAAAATCCTTCACAGAGGAGGGAATGACAGAGCTGGTTACTGAAAGATGCATAGGAGTTTGTTGGGAAGAGAACATCTACGCAAAGGGGACAGCTTGTGCAAACACACGGGCACATGGAAGGGGTGCTAGAAGGGCGATGGGCTGGAGTGTGGGTCTGTGCAGACCTTTCTGAAGTGACGTTAGAGAAAAACGCTGTGGGCAACTCCTTAGAGGCCTTGCTTGCCACATGGAGAGTGTTGGCATTGGCCTTTAGGTTAAATGGAACCCCTACTTAGCAGGTGAGTGATAGATACCACATGCTTTGATTTTTAGTCTGGTTCCTCTGGCGAGTGAGGGAGGATGGACTGATTTGGGAGACAGTGATCACATAAGTAGAGTCCTGGGTGGGAAGTGGTCAGGGCCCCATGAGGGTTCAAGGACATTTCTGCAGTAGAACTAACAGGGCTTGGTGAGGTAATGGGGGGTGAGGGAAAAGGAGGCATCCAGGAGGCGTCTGAGATGATCCCTGCCAGATTTCTCTCTGTGGAGTGTGAGTACATGGTCACTTGTCTTCTTGAGATGGGAATAACAAGACAAAGAACAGACTTGGGGTGGGTACGCGATGAGTCTATCACACTGTCTGGCTCCTCCAGTGACCATGGTACCTTCTCTCAGCTCTGTTTGTCTGGAATGCATGCCTCACCCCCATCGTCTGCCAAACACCCAGCCTTTCTTCCAGAAACAACCTCCAGAAATCACATTGGTGACCTGAGCTAAGTGCAGATGAGAAGCTGATAACTGTTTGCTCTAGCACGACCGTGGAACTGCCCAAACATGAATGTGCTAGGACCTTTTTTTACCTTGACTTGCTGTGGTAGAAGAAAAGCCTAACTTGGATCCACTTTGAAAAACCAGAAGGATCTTATTGGGGAAGTTTTGACCTGTGAGATGGCCCCACAGCAGGGGCCCCCAAAACAGAGGGCTGGCAAAATTTCAATTTATCCCACTCCCCAAAGCCTATGCACGCTGGGGTTTAATTGTTATCTTCCTCTTTCTCACAGCATCAGAGCCCTGTGGGACAGAAGTGGAAAATGAGAGGGTTCCAGGCTTTCTGTTCTGCAAACCTGCCGGTGTGTTTGCCCGGCCCTGTGCCCACTCTCCCTGCTTCTTGAGCTGACAGGGACCTGCAGAAGCCTCTGTGTGCTTCTGACTTCATGTAGCTCACTGAGGTGTGGAAGTTTTAGCAGGAAAAGGGCACTTAGCAGGGAGGGACTGTTGATTCCTCGAGAAGCTGTCTTCCCTTGGTGTTTTCCTCTTGGGGTGGGGGTGGCACATTATTCCCCTCTTACTTGGTGTCTACCGGTACTGGCTGTGGGAGGCCTTAACTTTTCCTGCCCTGTCCAGTATGGTAGTCACTGGCCACCTGTGACCCTTTAAAATTTAAATTTGACTCATTAAAATTAAATAAAGCTAAACATTCAGTTCTGTAGTCACTCCAGCTCCCTGTGTGGCTGGTGGCTACATACTGAACAGCATGGGTATGGAACGTTGCCATCATCACAAAAAGTTTTATTGGACAGCACAGTTTTATTCCAGCGTGTCCAGGTATTTCATGAAAGCTATAGGACTGGACGTGTGTGAGCTAGGATCTGTCCACTTCAAAGCGATGCTTTTTAGAGACTAGGAATGGCCAGGCACCTTAAGTTAGGGGAGGACAGATGGCCCACAGCTCTCAGAGCCTCATGGATACTATAGGGACCATGCAGGCAGCCAAAATAGGGAAGGTGACTCCCTGAGGTAGCCCTGCAAAGGGCTGCATCCTGGCAGCTTCAACTCTAGGGCGAGAGGTCCCGCTGTACTTGGGGAGCACGCAGGTGCATTTGGTCATGGTGTGGCCCTCTAGCTCACTGCAGAAAAAAGAATCCACCCTGCCTTCAGCTTCGTGCACCTCTTCCGCAGGTCAGTAGACTTGTGGCCTGCAGGGCACTGGGAGCAGGCTCTGTCTTTACGCTGTCTTCCTCTCATCTGTGTGTGGACGAGATGGCTGCTGCTGTTGTCTGATCTGTAAGCATTGGGGACCTGCTCGCCAAATCCCCTCCTGTCTGCTCCGTGCTCTCTAAAAGCCACTGATGGGCTGGGCAAGCGGCATAGGCATCAGGGCGGTCTGCGGGCCCGACGGGAAGCCCAGCTCGTCTCTGAAGCTCCGACTTGCTCCAGGAGAAGCACTGCCTGAAGTCTTGGTTTCCCTTTCTTTAGAGACACTTCATAAGCCGAACTGACTCTAGATGCAGGATGAAGAGCAGAGCAGCACTTGGGGGAAAGGCCACTGAGATGAACTGGGTAGACACTTACAGGAGAAGCCTCCACGCAGGGATTCGTACTTAGAAGGTGATGACCTGTCTCTCTCGCCTGAGCTTTTTCCCCCCTCCCCACCCTCCCGCCCTCCCTTCCTTCTACTGTGAAGGCTTAATAGTGGGCAGAGGAGCCTGTTCTCTTGTCACCCTGGCAACAGTTATGCCTCTTCGGTGCACCCCTCTCCTGGGTCTTTTTGAGGCTGGACTTTCTCGGCAGGGCCATAAGTAAGATGTAGAAATGCAGGACACATAGCACCAGAAGCCAGCAGGCCTCCTTCTTTCCCTGAAGCCAGGGGAATGCTGAGGAAGGCTGTTGCAGCTGTGAGCTTCCTTACCCTGCTGAGGGCCGCTTGGAATGTTTTTTTTTTTTTTTTTAAGATTTTATTTATTTATTTGACAGAGATAGAGACAGCCAGCGAGAGAGGAAACACAAGCAGGGGGAGTGTGAGAGGAAGAAGCAGGCTCATAGCGGAGGAGCCTGATGCGGGGCTCGATCCCATAACGCCGGGATCACGCCCTGAGCCGAAGGCAAGGCAGATGCTTAACCGCTGTGCTACCCAGGCGCCCCCACTTGGAATGTTTTGGCCATTCTTGCATTAGCTGAAGTGTTTTGTTTTTGTTTCTTCCTGCTTCCTGGAAGGGATGAGGGGGTGGGTCACTGCCAGATCCATGCCTGCAGGCCTTCTTCACCCCCCACTTTCTTTCCCCTTCACCTGCTAAGACCTTTTTAATTGGGGCAAACAAAAATATTCGCTGGCCAGTGGGGTCAGCCAAAATCTGCCTTAGGGCAGAGTATGGGCAAAGAGTCATGACAGCTAACATAAACTTAGCTGTCACAGCAGCGTAAGGCAAGAGTGAGGCCTGCTTTCAAGCAGGAGAAATTGGTTGGATACAGTGGGATTTTAGGAACATCACTCTGTCTAAAAGTACACCATCTAGAATTGATAAGGTCTGAAGTTCCACTATTAGAGATTTATTCTTTTGGGTCTATAAATTGTCTTTAGAAAGAATTAAAATGCGAATATCCCTATTTGTGGGTAGGCCCCTTTCTTGAGCATAAAATAGGTTATAGAAAATGGGGCAGAGAACAATTACCTGGGATTAACTTGTCATCAAAGAGTTGAGCAGATTTATATACAGAATAATCGTGGTTCACCAAAGACAAGCTTTTCTTATGTCCCAATTTTATTTGGGATTGGTTCCAATTAGGTGGTCTAGATTGAGTTTCTTTAGTTTGTGATAGAATGGAGATCACGATCTTCCTCCTTAATGCCTTTGTCTCCCGTATTCCATTCTGTCAGTCAGTCAGGACATATGAGAACCGGACCTCAGAAACACCTGGACCCCTATATTCTTTCTCTTTTGGACCACTCGCATTCCTTACAGACAACCCAGGGAGCTCAGTTCCACCAGCACCTGCTGCCTGCCTGCCCTGTGCCTGACATGTATTCAGAGAAAACTCACAAGGCAGACCTGATAGGCAGATTAATCATTTAGGATGTTTTCAGCTACAAAGAACAGAAAACTTAAGTAAATGATGTATTAAGTGATACATTTGTTAAGTTACGTAGCAAAAATCCTGGAAGTAGGTGGGGGCGGTTTCGAAACAGGTTGGTTGATATCTGTTCAACCATGTGATCAGGGATCATTTCTTCACAGGAGCCTGTATCAATTGAAAAATCTTTTTTTTGTTTGTTTGTTTTTGTTTCTTTTTTTGGGTGGAAGCTACCCCATCATTCCTCTCACATCTCATTGCCCAAGACTAGGTCACATGACCCTTCTTAACCCAATGGTGGCAGGAGAATGGGATCAGCATAGACCAAGATCCATGCCTTTCCCTCCTGGGGAAGGAGGATAGACATAAGGTGACCCTTCCTAAGGAGATGGACCCAGAAAAAAGTGTGAATATGGAAACCAAATTAGGATCTGCTGGCCAGGAAGAGGAGGGTGATGGGTTTGTGCGGTCACAAGGGAAGTCATGAAGGCACAAGGGGAAACAGAGCCAGGTCTCTATTTGAACTTCCCATCAAGCCCGGAAACGTACAGTCCTGGGAAGAACTGAAGAACACTGATAGCCACAGAAACACTTGAGTCCTCAGGTGGAGGACTGCATAGAGGCTGCTCAGTGGAGCACACCGAACAGTGATACACATGGACTTAGACAGGGAAGGACTCCTGGTAGAAATATATTTTGAGCTGGTTTCTGGAGAACAGGTTCACTAGGCATGGGCTGGCAGGAAAGAGGTGCAGACATTTGAAGTGGGATAACAACGGGTTCCAAGGCAGGAACGTGGGGATTTGTCCTGTCCTCTTGAGTGTGCATGTGGATGTACGTGGCATTTGGGTCTCACTTGTGATGAGACCATAAGATCCATGAAGGTATAGATCGATCTCTCCCCAGTGTATCCCCAGTGCGTAGGAGAGCCAGGAGTAATCTAGTAATGCTTGTTGTAGAATTGGATTAATGATGAGTATCTTGAACAGGGGAGGAGTAGGGAGGGGGCAGGAATGAGCAGCATACTAGGGCAGTTCCATGCTCCTTTTATGGGTACCTTAGAATCCCTAGGACCAGGGAAATCACTCTCATCTCACTCAGGACTTCTGCACAAAGGAAATGACTTCATCTGTACTTCTTTGTGCTTCTCTTTGTTCCATCTCTTCGTCAGCCAGGCTAGGTTGTCCGCTGAGGTCAGGAAATTTGGCATAAGTTGTGTCCTGTTAATAGGATTTGTCCCTCCTCTATGACTCATGGCCATGGAGGGCGAGGGGAGCTGTGTGAATACCTGAGGAGGCAGAGATGGTGTGATGGATGGACTATTGGGAAGCTTTGCCACATGGTGTCTCCTTTGCTGCTGGAGTCAGGTCCAGTCTTGGCCAGACCTGAGTCAGGGAAACATGTATAATTTGCAGGGCCAACGGCTAAAATGAACACAGGGGCCCCTTGTTAAAAGACTAGTGAGAAGTTCTGGAGAGTGACTGCAGAGCTTTAAACCAAGTGTCGGGCCTTTCTAATCCCCAGGTCCTTCTAAGCATGGGACAGCTGTGCACATGGCAGGGCTGTGAAGCCAGGCCTGGAGGAAAGCCCCCACAACCCATTCCTAAAGGGGCAGAAGGAGAGGTTCCTGGCACTGTCTCGATCAAGAACTTTGTCTCCTTTCATATTCCTAAATTTATAAATGTATAATGGCATCGTGCTGGTGAAAGTCACTATTTTACAGATTGCTGGGGCTCCTTCTTTTCAGAGGAATGAGGGAAATAACAGGGTGCTTAAAAGCAATTAGTTAGAGCAACAAAAGAACAAAAGAAACAACAAGAAAGCTATTATGCAAATGTGCGTCCATTCACTGCCATTCAGCCTTGGGGAGCCTCATGGTATATTCAGAAGTTTCTGCCTGTCTGAATTATTAGTCCTTCTATACTTAATATCATGCCTCTGTACAATTATTTATGTTTTTCTTTTTTTTTTTTTTTTCCCCTCAGCACATTAGTAATTGTCCTCTTCCATCTCCTGGTCTCACGTGGGCTTACCTGCTCTCTTGACTAAAACCAGCAAAGAAAAGCAAAGGTAGCTTTGATCCTGTGGGAGGCTCAGCCAGACAGAGGCACCCACGATTCAAGTCTGAGTCAGTTCTGCTTTGTAAGGGCTTTGGGACAGAGGAAGCTGAGAAGTGCCTTCCAGAGGGTCCTGGGCAGCAGGATTCAGGGTAGTGAATGGGAGTGGCTCATGCTACTGTCTGTGGTTCTGAACCATGATGTCTGCCTGCTCCTGTCAGATGTGACCCAGCCAGACATTATGGAATTGGGGGACGTCGGCCCTTAAAAAGAAAAATCCTGCTAAAGACCCAACAAACACATTTCAGACCACCTGTATGCCTACATTACAAGTGCTGCCTTATATTCAAAATACATCTCCCTGCTTTTTAGCATAAGGGATACAGGGTTCAACTTAATGACCAAGGGGGAAGAGGTTTGTTTCTGGCCTCTTCTTGGAGAGTTCAAGCCACAGCATGTGTTAGTCTGGGGCCCTCATCCACAGACTGCACCTCAGCAACCCCACGCGCATGTGTCCCCGTGGTCTGGCTTGTCAGGGCCTAGCTGGCTTGCTGTCCCACCACTGGGGGAATGCCACCCTGAGGGCATAGCATGTAGGTGTCAAGAAGGTGGGGTCCATCTTTTATCAGCTCTGAAGTATTTTCTCAAGGAATGAATGAGTGAGTGAAGCGCTCAGACTCAGAGGGAGGGACTGGATTGTGAATGTTCAGATGATTTGCTGGGGTTTAGATCATAGAACAGGTCTTATGATGAAAGAACTGAGCTTTCTGCCAAAAATAGGGGCTGGTTTGGTCCAGACTCTGCTACTTACTGGCTATGTGACTTTGGGCATGTCACTCAGCATCTCTGACCTCGTCTCCTGGGGTGGGGGGGTCACCACCACCACAAGGAGAAGCCAGTCACGGATAGCAGAGCACCACACCCCAGGTTAGGAATCTTTGTTCTCTCCGCACACACCCTCCGCTGGGCTGTGGCTACTCACACGTCCACCTCCACTGCCCCAGAAGGAGGGGTTGCCAGGACAAGACAACCAGAGTCTATTGCTGAGGGTTCTGAGGGCTTCTGGTGATTGGCACTGTCTGGAGATCAGAAGTGTTGAAGATCAGTCATGACCTTGTGCTCAGAGGGCATGAGGGCGCCTGAAGGCCACAGGTCCTCTCCAGGGGTGTCCCAGTATCCGGGATGAGTGCTTCTGCTCTTCCTCCAACTGAGTCAGGCCTGGCTTTAGGAAAAAGGGGAACATGGATCTTGGTCCCCCTCTAGTTGGTGCTTCTCACACTTCAGCCCTTTGTCTACATTCCACCTCATTACCATCCACCACTGCCCCCACCCCCAATTTTTCTAATCTGATAAAAAAAAATCGAGTCTCGCTATTGAGCATTGCCATTCTGTCAGGGAGGCAGCGAGTCGGACAAATTAATCAGGAAGAAGGTGCTTGATGAGACTGCTGAGAGGTTAATTTGTAATCCCTCTCAAGGAGCACATTTGCTTTCTGGCCGGGGCCTTCTGCAGATAGCACCACGAGAGCTCCAGGCACCTGGGAGCTGCCTTCGCTGCGGCACAGGCCAGCCCTGGACAGGACCACGTGGGCGGTGCCAAAAGCAGCTTCAGTGGCAGAGTGTGGATTCTCATGTCATGGCCTTGGCTTAGGAACAAGTCCCTAGGTTGGATCCTGTTGGGGGTCCTGTTTCCCCTTCTCTGCTCCTTAACTTTTCCCCTCTCTGCTGGAATGTGGCCTGTGATTCCTCACCTCAAATCTGGATCTCTGTCCTCAAGATCCTGTTTACCCTGCTGCTGCCTCAGCCTCCCCAGAAACTGGTGGCGGCGGCGGTGGGGAGAGGGGGGGAGGTTAGGAAGCAAGCTCAGCATGGCTGATGGCACCATTTAGAAGAGGAGGCTGGGGAATGAATGGTCCCTCCTGCAGCTCAGCCTCATCTCCTTAATGGATCCTAATTACCCCTGTCCTGCTTGTGGCTTCTCTCGAGGGCTCACCTGTCCTGATGATGGATGAGGTGAATGAGAGAAGTGGCCAGCTGGGGCTGAGGAATCCTCCCCTCCTCTCGTAGGGATGGGGGGTATGGGAACTTTAAATCAAGCTCAAAGATTTTTTAAAAAGATTTTATTTATTTATTTGAGAGAGAGAAAGAGAGAGAGTGAGCAAGAGCACACAAGCGGGGTGAGAGGCAGAGCAGGAGGGAGAGGGAGAGAATATCAAGTAGATTCCCTGCTGAGCATGGAGCCTGACCCAGGGCTTAATCCCACAACCTTGAGATCATGACCTGAGCTGAAACCAAGAGTTGGACACTTAACCGACTGAGCCACCCAGGTGCCCCAAGCTCAAGGATTCTGATGAAGGGAAGGGACCACTGCAAAATGAGCTCTTCTCCCCTCTTATCCCTTAAAACTTGGGCCAGGTGGTTTTAGCTTAGAAGGGAGGTGATGGGTGGGGAGAATTGGCCCCTTTGATGTGAAACCCCGGGAATACATGACGAGAGAGATGGGAGAGGCTGTCAGCCCCATGGAGGACTGACTCCAAAGCAGGACAGAGAACTGGGTTTTATGACACCGGTGCCAAGTCAGTAGCAAGCCCACATCCACTCAGAGAAGACCAGCCTCCACCAGAGCTGAGTGGCTCTTTCTAAGTCAAGGTTGTGCTGGGACTGATCTCATGCTTATTCCATATCTCCACAGACACACAACCAGGGAGGACTCAGTAAATGAACTGCAGATCATGCCGGGTCCCAGACACAGATCTTTGACCCCATGGTCAATGGAGCAGATGCTAGGTGACAGTGACTCTGTTTTTTCTGCAGATTAGCCAGATAAGAGAGAAAGAATAACGTGATTCTGCTTTTAAGTCACATCTACTCAGGAGGAAGGAGTAGAACCCCCTCCTCCTTGGCCACGATAAGGTTTAGTGTGCTCTGGGAATGAACAATCCCAATGTAACTTTGTGAGTTATTATGACTTTGTCACTTGTTCTGTGCTATGGCTGTGTGATAGCTCCTTGCAGACATTGTGTGTCTCATTCGTCTGTGTCCAGTTGGCAGTGTCCACTCCACCTGAGACTTGGCTGAGGCTGCTCATGGCAGACACACAGCATAGCAGACAGGGTGAGCCAAGGGCCAGAATGGAGCCTGTCTTCACAGCTGGGATGTTAGCCCCAGGTTTCCATTGAGGGAAAGAAAGTGTTATTCCCCAAGAGGTAATAGTATGAGAGGCACTTCCAGCTCTCTCTCCCTGTTTCCTCTCTGGACCCACTTTCCTGATGGCTGAGGGTGAGAGGGTCCAGGGCAGAGAGACTGTGTGCTCCTGGGTTCTCTCTTCCTGAGGAGGTTGTTCTTGTGCGTGTCGTAATGTGGGACAAAGGCACACATTTATTTGTGCAGCTGTGGTGGCTAGCCTCCAAGTGGGCCCCCACGCATCCTTGACCCCTGGAATTTATGTCTTTACATAACATCCCTCACACCGAATGGAGCTGACCTGTGTCACCAATAGGAGAGTCCAGAAATGGTGCAGTGTGGCTTCTGAGCCTAGGCCACAGAAGTCATTGCAGCTGCGGCTGGTCTTTGGGATCACCCATTCTGTGGGAAGCCAGCCACCATTCGTACAGGCACCTGTTATGGGCTGAGCTGTGTCTCACTTCCCATTCATATGTTGAAGTTCTAACTTGCAACCCCTCAGACTGTGGCTGTATTTGGACACAGGGCCTTCAAAGAGATAATTAAGGTGGAAGGAGGTCTTTAGAACGCGCCCTAATCTGATACGGCTTCTGTCCTTCTAAGAGGAGGAGATTAGGACACAGATACGCAGAGGGAAGATCATGTGCAGCCACAGAGACAAGATACTGTCTATAGCCAAGGACAGAGGCCTCGGAAGGAACTAATCTGACCGATACCTTGATGTTGGATTTCTAGCTTCCACAGTTGTGGGAGAATTAGTTTCTATTGGTTAAGGCCCCAGTCTGTGGTACTTTGCTGTGGAAGCTCGAGCAAACTAATATAACTCAGGCAGCCCTGTGAAGCCACCCACATGAAGAGGAACCTCCTTGGCAGTCATGTCTGTGAACCACCTTGAGAATGGATAGTCTTGCCCCAGTAAAGCCTTCAGATGATCCCAGCCTCCCAGCTTTCAAGTTCTCCCAAGTGAGGCTCCAGGCGTCATGAGGCAGAGTCAAGACATCCTCCATGTATCTATCTAAACTCCTCACTCACCAAAACCATGAGATAATACATGATTACTGTTGTATTAAGTCTTTACTTTGGGGACAATTTGTTATGTGGCATTATAGAACCATATACCAGGTCCACTGTGACTGAGACATTTAACTCAAGGTGAAGGAGGAATGCCTTTTTGAGGAGCTCATTTGGCCACAGATCTAAGTTGTGCATCAGCAGAGCAGTGTGTCCCAGGTCACGTGGCGAAGCCTTCCTTGGGAGGGGCACAGGCCCTGCCCACATTGGAGAGTGCTCTCAGATGTCTACACAGGCTGGTGTAGGCTGTGGCCAAGGGGTTTGGGGGGATAGCAGGGCCAGCATGGCCAGGGGAGCAGAGTGGTTAAGCACACTCTTTTTAATTAATTTTTTTTTTCGAAAGAGAGCATGTGATTGGGGGATGGGGAGGGGCAGAGGGAGAGGGAGAGAGAGAGAATCTCAAGCAGGCTCCACGCTCAGCATGGAGCCCAGTTCTGGGCTCCATCTCACAACCCTGAGATCATGACCTGAGCTGAAATCAAGAGTTGGACGCTTAACCAACTGAGCTTCCCAGGTACCCCTCAGCCACTGCTCTTGAAGAGAGCCAAGATATTGGAAAGGTGTCAGCAAGAGGAACCTGGACACAAGAGATCATAGAAGAGGGAGAGGCTGTGATGCCAGGCCAGGGAGGTGACACCAGGCCCCGAAATGTGCCCTGGGCTTTCCTGCCCCAGATCAGAAGGCCTCCCTTTGCAGCGAGGATGAAGGAATTCCAGTCCCTCAATAAGGAAACTAATACCTATCGAACATCTACTCTGTACTTTATTTTGTTTTTATTTTTATAACCGCTCTTTGAGATAGTATCATCTCTATTTTTCACACAAGGAAAAGGAGACTGAAATAGATAGAATGAGAAACTTGCCCATCACATCACTGGTAAGTAGCAGCTGGATTCAGAGTGAGGAACACCTGCCTCCAGAGGTTCTGTTTTTGTCTACAGTGTGGAGTGTTGTGGAAGGTGGCCTGTTGTAGTGGTGTAGACCACACACCCTAGAACTAAACTGCCTGCCGTCAACCCCTGGCTCCTCTGCTCACTAGCCTTGTGACCCCGGGCAAGTCACGTAACCTCCCTGTGCTCCAGTTTCCCCATCTCTGAAGTAGAAACCCTAGTATGTACCTGGGTTACTGTGCAGACTCACAGTTGTAAGCCAAGGGCTTGGAGCGGAGCCAAGTACAAAGGAAGCACTTTGTGTGTTGGCTGTTATTGTTCCTTCAACTCTGTGACGTGACCTTTCAAGGACAAAAGGATGTTGGGGCGCCTGGGTGGCGCAGTCGTTAAAAGCGTCTGCCTTCGGCTCAGGGCGTGATCCTGGCGATCCGGGATCGAGTCCCACATCAGGCTCTTCCGCTGTGAGCCTGCTTCTTCCTCTCCCACTCCCCCTGCTGTGTTCCCTCTCTCGCTGGCTGTCTCTCTGTCACATAAATAAATAAAATCTTTAAAAAAAAAAAAAAAAAAAAAGGATGTGATTCTCAGCACCAGACTGGATCTGATGGTGCCTAGAGTAGACACAGAGCACATCCAAGGCTGTTGAATTGGCTGTTGATGTGTAAACAGCTCCCCTTTCCCTCTCCTCCTCCCTAATTCCAAACCAAACAGCTCAAGCTTATGGGACAGCTAATGGCTCCCAACGGATCCAGAATAGTCTCCCTTTAGCCACTGTGGGCTGCCTAAGTCAGAGCTCCCAGGACAAGAGCCCTTTCTTGGAGACGGAGCTTAACAGTCACATTCTAATGGGAGATGGGGGACTTGGGGTGTGGACAGAGAGGTGATCAGTCCTTTGTGGACACGCTGTTTCATTCCTGCACCCACACCCCATGTGGGGTTGGGAACCAGCAAGAACCTGTGAGGGTGGGCTTGGGGACTATTAGAGCAGCGTCTCCCTGAGGGGAAGGGTCCAGGCTGGGTTTCCAGCTACCTGCTTTCCAAGTTGAAAAGGAGCAGTTAAGTGTTATTGATCCAAACTCCAGGGGGAAGATTTGCTAGGAGGTCGCTGGCACCAGCCCATCACTTAGCTGGTATTCATTATTCAGTGATGGGGATGAGGAGGAGAAGGGCTGGCACTCTGCCGCCAACCCTGGCCTCCCAGGAGAGGAGATGACATGGGAACTGGGAGAGACAGACAGCCAAGAAAGGGTCAAGGGCGATTTGCTCACATCCTGGGAGAAAGGGTGCTTGGCAGATGGTACTCGGAGGAGTCCTACCTCCTTGGCAGCCCTGGGGCCTTCCAGGCCCTGGAGCCTCTAACCTTTGGCTAGAGAAGGGGAAAAGGAACTTTGGGTGACACTAGGCCTGGCTCCTCTCTGATGGCGCTTGTGTATTCCTGTTTCCTCCAACGCCCATGGAGATAAAATGTCCTACCTATTTTGAATGATGTATTGCGATGAAACTAGCTTTTACGGTGACAGAAATGGTAATTAAGTCCTGAGGCCCTAAAGTGGATCAGAGTAATGCACTCAATGAGATCCAGAAACCATGGATTTGGCCACTTCCCAACCTTGTGATAGGCCTGAGCCTAGAGTTGTCGAATTAGATCATGTTGATGAAAGTGCTTTGTCACAGGAAGCACGTCAGACAAATGTCAGCTGTCACCATCACATTGTTGTTATTATTATTATAATCATTATCACATTCCCAGAAATACATGTCTAGAAACAACACAGTCTTAACAATAGCCGTGAGAAGTGACGGGGGTTGGACGCGAATAAGAGTGCTCATAGCAGCACTGTTTGAAAACAGCCCAAAAGCCCACAGGATGAAGAATGGGTAAATACATTATGATATCTTTACAAAATGGAATATTTTGCAGCAGTGGAAATGAATGAACCACACATAACCACGTGGGTAGATCTTAGTAACATAGTGAGTGGGAAAAAAAGTCCTAGAAGCCTATACTCGGTATGGTATTCTTTTCTAAACTTCAAAATTAAAATTAAAAAGTTAATACAAAGCATACACATATAGCAAAAGAATATAGCAAAAGAATGATAAGCATAAGCTTTGATATAGTTACTGGTGGCGCAGGGGGAATAGTGAGGGAGGGGACCAGGCTAGCTGAGGAGCACACAGGTATGTTGTTCATATTGTTCTAGATTTGGAATTGGATGGGGAGCCAACATGAATGAATGCGTGAATGAATGAATGAGTGAGCACGCAAGCCATGCATGAAACAATGCTGGTAGAGGGTCATAGCAAGGATGATGACTAGTCCAAGTTGAGTACCTAGAACTAGAAATGTAATAATTTTTTCATTTAAAGAAAAGCGTAGGGTCACCTGGGTAGCTCAGTCGGTTAAGCGCCTGCCTTTGGCTCAGGTCATGATCCTGGGGTTCTGGGATCGAGCCCTGCATCGGGCTCTCTGCTCAGCGGGGAGCCTGCTTCTCCCTCTCCTTCTGCTCCTCCACCTGCTTATGCTCTCTTTCGCTCACTCTCTCTCAAATAAATAAATAAAATCTTAAAAAAAAAAGTGTGATGTTGAGTGGGTGGTTAGCACTAGATCCCCAAGTTGATACTCTAGAAAGTCAGTTTTTTCTAAGGCTGTTGGGGGTGCCTTTGTAGTGGACTGTGCCCCGAAATACCCTCATTCTACATCCTTTTAGGGAGAAGCATGTTCCAGTCTCTCATGTCCCGCTATAGGTATGGTGAAGGATGCGTAAAGTATGTAAGCCACTGTGCAGGATTTACATAAGTAGTACCGAACTATGATAAATAGTGCTTCGATAAACATTCTTACATTCTTTTGATGTGCATCTGCATAGATTTCCTGTGGCTGTATGTCTATAGTGAAATTGCTGAGCCAGAGAGTAGATGTATGTTCAACCTTGGTAGATGCTGCAGTATTCGGAGTGGACTGTTCCAATTTGTGCTCTCACCAGCATGTTTCAGATTTTGGCTTCTCCACATCCTCGCCAGGACTTAGTATTTGCAGTCATTCAAGCGTGCATTGTCGTGTTGGGTGTGAGGTCATATCTCACTATGGTTTTATTTTGTGTTCCTTTAAAGATTACTGAGGTCGAGCATCTTTTCACATATTTATTGGTCCCTGGGACTTCTTATGAAGTGTTTGAGTCTTTTGCCCACTTTTCTATTGTGTAATTTGTTACATTCTTTCTGAATTTTGATACTCTTTATATATTCTGTATATGAGACCTTTTGGAGGATTTATATATTCAAGATATGTATATTTGGGAGAATATATATATATTCAAGATTGTCTTGGCTTTTCTTTGGATCTTTGCATTTCCATTTAAAATTTAAAATAGATTTAAATTTTATTTCTTAATGAAGAAAACCCAAATGCCCATGAACAGGAGAGTGGATGAATAAACTGTAATATAATCACACAAAGGAATATTACACAAGTAGTCAAAATGAATGAATTTCTGTAACACGAAGCAATATGAATGAGCCTTAGTAAAGTAATTAATATTAAGTTGGGGTTGAAAAAGTTCAGAAGATTACATACAGCATAATGCCCCCCTTTTTTTACAATGATAAAAGCAACTAAAATAAAAATCTTAGCTTAAAGTTAACACTATATTAAAGGGAAGTAAGAAACAACAGATTTGTGATTCAGAATGTTGGCTATCTTAGGTGGGGATAGCAGGAGGATGGGATGCAGAGTGGCTGCCTAGTTAGGTGAAAGTTACTGTGAAGGTCTTAGCTTTCTTGTTAGGCAGTGGATTTGAGGGTGCTTATTGCATTGTTAAAATATGTATAAATACTTGAATGAATGACTGCTGGTGAAATGTTATATGGATTGAAGATTATGATCAATCTGAATTAGTACAGCTTAGGTTGATTATATAAAAAAGGGTTGGAAACAAAGGATTCCGTGAGGACAGCACTGTCAACCCCTTTGTTGTGAGGCCCCCCAAGACTGTCATGGACTGGGCGGAGGTACCAGTGTCAAGATGCATAGTACATATTAGTAAAGCTTAATTGCTTCTAAGTTTGTTTTTAGAAAAATAAATGGAAATAAAGGCTTTACTTTTTTTCTTTCTGCACCCCAATATGTCTTGTGTATTCCCTAGGGTATATACATGCCTCTGCTCTAAGCAAATGGAATTTTAAACCAACCTTCATTTTAGATGGATCGCCCAGTTGGCATGTGGAAGATGAATTGGCATTTTAGGTGGATCACTCAGTTGGCATGTGGAAATCAAATACTCTCTAGAGCATTTCGGAAGCTATTGATACACTCCCGGTGAGAAAGGATCGGAGTCTAGAGAGTGGTCTTGGGAAATGGAAGGAAACAAGGAATTTGAGAAGTATGTAGGAGAAGAAGTTCACGAGACTTAGTTTCTCTGACAGTAGAACACACAGGAGCTAAAAGAATTGTGTATGTATTATTCTCCACTAGTGACTACCATTCTCTTAGAGCCAGAATCTCTATTTGCTTCAAACTCTTGGGCCTGTCACCTTCCTACAGAATTCCTATACAATGTCGACACTTTTACATGGGCCCCAGGGCAATTTCAACCTTAAATCTGATGCTCACTCACTGAAGGACTAATTGGTGGTGCCCTCCTTGCTGACAGCCTTCAGATGTTGAAGGGAAATCCAGCAGCCCATGATGGGGACTGATGCTGCTGAAATCTGGAGGCTGGTGTGGCTTGAGGGTGAGGACTTTTTTCTTTAAAGATTTTATTTTTAAGTAATCTGTATATCCAACATGGGGCTTGAACCTACAGCCCTGAGATGAAGAGTCACACTCTCCATGGACTGAGTCAGCCAGGCGCCCTGAGGGTGAGGTTTGCCTTTCAGGAAAGTGCGATGCAGCTGCCTCTCAGATCCCTGAGCTTGGGCTCTTCTGCTTCCTCTGACAGCAGCCTGTCAATCAGTTGCCTTGGATGTGCTTTCACAGGCTGATTTTTTTTTTTTTTTTAAGATTTATTTATTCGAGGGGCGCCTGGGTGGCGCAGTTGTTAAGCGTCTGCCTTTGGCTGAGGGCGTGATCCCAGCGTTCTGGGATCGAGCGCCATATCAGGCTCCTCCGCTAGGAGCCTGCTTCTTCCTCTCCCACTCCCCCTGCTTGTGTTCCCTCTCTCGCTGGCTGCCTCTGTCAAGTAAATAAATTAAAAAATCTTAAAAAAAATTTATTTATTTGAGAGAGAGAGAGAGAGCTCATGCAAGTGGGGGCGGGGCAGAGGGAGAGGGAGAAAGAATCTTCCAGCAGACTCCCCACTGAGCACAAGCCTGATGCAGGGCTGGATCCCAGGACCCTGAGATCATGACCTGAGCTGATAGTGTACCATAGTTTGGAATCAAGAGTTGGACGCTTAACCAGCTGAGCCACCCAGCCCCCTCTCCACCACAAGCTGATTTTAATTGAGAGCTTCAGATGGATTATGGAGTGACCTTAGAGGAACCACGGTCCTTGAGGGTAATTTGGCAACAGGCAGGTTCTTAGTCCTTGGAATTTTGGGAAAGAAGACCACATGTTAGGCCACAGAGACTGAAAAGGCTTAAAGTATTTTGGGCTAGATGGTCACATGCCCCCTCAGGGAAAACAAAGGCATGCCTTGTTGGAGCGCGAGGTCAACCACCTACGTGCTCCCCCCCATCCAGGGCCTTCTTTATTTACTTATAACAAGGAGGTGTAGGACTAAATGAGTCTTAAGGCGTGGGCAAACATGCTGCTGTGAAGAAAGCAGGTGACATTGCTGGTGAGCAACCCATCCCCACTATCTGGGAGTCATGGGACCCTGGGTGCATTAGGAACTGTTGGGAGTTCTGGTCTCCTGGTCTCTAGTGGCCCCATCGCTGGGGGATTATGTAAATGAGCATATGTGACAATGCCTAGCCCATGAATGACTCTCACAGAACATCACATTTTTTCCTTTACTTTTTGGTTGACGAAAGAAGTGGTGGTCTGGGCTGACTCTGGATTATGCAGCATTATAGTTGTAAGGGGGCTTCTGCATGCCTGTGGGGCCCACTGGAGTTGTTTCTCTCCAGCTGGACTACTTTCCCTTGGCCCTGGCCTGGAGCTGGGAAAGAAGTGGATTAACAAGGAGCTTGCATGGCATAAAGGAGTGGTCTGGGGCTCTGGAGTCAGGAACCGTGGGCAAGTTACTTACCTGAGAGAATTCATTAAAAATTAATTCATGGAAAGTCAATTCGTCACTTTTGTTTTGCCAAATGGCGATTTGGCTTCCCATCAATTGGGTCCTGGGGAAAGTACTTTTGGCAAGGGAGCCTACCTCCTAGAGAAATTCTCTGGGTGAATGGGGCTGATCCGAATGCAAGTTTAGTGAGTGCTCGGCTCAGGAGTAGGAAGCAGTGTGCTCAGGGCCCTGATATGCTGGAAGCTGAGCCCTGCAGTTTGCGGCTGATGCCAGAGCTGCCTCTCCCGCTTTCTGTTTTTGTCTCAGCCCTCACTGTGGCCAGCACAAAGAAGTACTTGATGGAGAGGAGGGAGGCTGCTGAAGGAGAAACTGAGCCTCCAGAAAAGAAAGACTGATGTTCCTGGCATTTCTCTCCAGACCCCTGGGGACTCTCTCCTCTTCTTGAACCTCTCTTTTCACCGCAGAACAAAAGAGAAGGAGTCAGGTGGCAAATGGGGTCAGAGGTGAAGGTAATGGCTATGGGAGATGGCAGAATGGAAGCTCTTGTTGGGAAGAGGCATCCAGATCCTGCATTCTTGTCAGGGGTCAAGATTCTTTGCTTGCAAACAAAGGAAACAAACTAGTTAAGTCACCTAAGGGGAGCCCCCAGCATGGAAGGGAGGCTGGAGGAGGGGTTTGAGCATGAGCAAGAACCAAGACAGTGCTCAGTGGCCCCGCAGCAGCCAGCTCCTGGTCAAAATGCAACTGCAGCCAGTTGTTTTCAGTCTCTTTGTTCTGATGCTCAAGATACAAAATGTGGTGATGGGTATTAAGGAGGGCACATAGTGCATGGTGCACTGGGTGTTATACGCAAGTAATGAATCATGGAACTTTACATCAAAAACTAGGGATGTACTGTATGGTGACTAACATAATATAATAAAAAATTATTATAAAAAAAAAGATACAAAATCTAGGGAGGGTATCTGATGGCTTAGTTTTGCTTCCTGTGCTCTTTCATTGTCTGGAAAGGGTGGAGCCTCTAATTACCCAGCCCCCAGGCTGTACCTAGTGGAGGAGAGGCAATTCCAACTCAGGAACTGAGCTGAAGAGAAAATAGTAGGAAACCAGATAATACAAACCATGGCAACTAGGCAGATAGCATTGAGAAAGTGCTAGCCACTGTTCTAAGTGCCTTACGTATGTTATCTCCTTTAATCTTCCTCTATAAACAATGAGGATGTTGCTATCATGCACATAGGACAGGTAAGGAAACTGAGATCCGAGGAAGTTGAATCATACAGCGAACAAGTGCTAGAGCTATGATTTGGAGCAGAGTTTTGTTCTTAATGCCTATGGAATACTTTCTACATTACTACTATTCACTTGAAAAGCTACTTTGGGAAAATCAAGGAATTTAGTGGTGTAAAAGAAAGCTGGTTTGTTCAGGGTTTCCAAAAGTAGAAGGAAATTAGAGACATTTAGGGGTTCCACCATTTTGGTCTCCCAGTTCCCAAAGCCTCTTCTATCAACTCCTCTGGAGCATCTCGTTCCTCTGCTCAAGGGCAGGTGGCCCTGCTGAGGAGGTGGGGAAGAGGTGGGGGTCGGGGAGGCAGGTAAACATGAGCTTGATTTAACAAGCCAAGGAAAGGAGAGAGGTATTACACAGATTTAAGATTTAACAAAAGGAGAGCTAAATTGACATTTTATTGACTTGCAGTGGGAGTTGTTAAAGACAGATTACTGCACCAAGGATAGAGTTTGATTGAGAGGTCGGGAGAGGACTCAGCCATCAAAGGCATCCAACTTGAAGGCTAGTGATACCCCCAGGGGCAAGGTGAGCACATAAATTTGAGCTCACTCATGGATACTTGCCAACACACACACACACACACACACACACACACACACACACACACAAATACAAATAAGACCTGAGCTTCTCTCTTAGCCCCAGAGGCCAGGCTCAGAGACACTCGGTGAAGTGGGAGTGAATTAAAACACAGTGTGCTAGATTTGATGCTTACTAATACCCCTTCCCACCCCAACCTGATTGATCCTTGGGCCCACTGGGAGCTTCAGAGATGGAATTCCTCAGACTTTAAGGTAGAAATAGGATCTTGAGAAAACACCCCATTGCTTCCAGTAAGAGAATGATTCCATTTCAAAGCCCTCTCCTTAGGGACTCCCTGCAGGCTGGATGGCAGTATGCAGAGATGCAGAGTTTGTCAGATGGGCACAGAGGCAGCCCACAGAGTCCTGCTCCAGAGAGCCAGGCTCTCTGGGGTCTGCCCTGGTGGAGGGATGGGTAGGGGCAGGACAGAGAGACGCATGGCAGGGGGAGAGTGACAGGGACACAGCTGGAACACGAGGAGCTATCCTGCTTAGACTACAGCTCAGGGATCCTTCACAGCTTTATTGGCATGTGGGTCTTGATTTCAGGTTGGGTGATGATTAATCTTGTTCCAGGAAGCCTTTTCTCTGTAGGCCCTTTCCCTCATGGGTTGTGCCCACTGCTTCTCCCAAAGCTGAGGGGGTGCCTGGATTGGTGTTTGAGTGGCCTCTCTCTCCTCTGTTCTGCGACTAATATCACATCTCTGGGAATCTTCTCATGGCTCTCTTTCTCTTCTTAGCTTCTGCCTCTGAGGCAGTGACTGTGTCCAGTGGCAGATCTATGACTTCCCTGTGTAACCCTTCCCTCCCCTTAGCCCACTGTCTCCCTGGGGAGATCCATTGCGGGCACTTATTAAAAGTGACTTTTCAAATTCCTCACAGACATTTATTATAGCTACTGGAGGGAGGGCCACTGAAAATCCTTCTCACCATATTTCACCCCCCACTCCCCCACCACCTGGGTTTTTCTTTTGGCTATCAGGCGTTTTCTGCGTGCTCACACACACGCACCCCATCCCCTTAACCCCACATGGTCCCAGGTTCTGCTTGGACTGAGCACTAGGAGAAAAGGAACCTCTGATTTAGCAAAAGATTTGAAGGTGACCTTCATTGAGCCCTAAGAGAGATAACAATCTCTCTGCAATCAACAAGCCTGGTTCCTCTGGATACTAAAATAGCAGCTGTGGAGTAAATCCCCCCCCCCCCATCCCCACCTCGTTCTCTCTCTTTTTCTTCAGGACAACACAAAGAAACTCTAGGGGTGAATTGGGAAATCACAGTCTCTTTTAACAGCCCGAGATCCTGAAAAGAAAGTTCCTGTTCGTGTGTGCGCATGTATTTGCAGCTCATCAGCACAGAAAAGCTAATTTCCCAGCACTGTCGCCACCACCTTTCATTCAGCAAAGTCGGTCCTTTCAGTTATCATCTTACTTGTCCTGTCAACAACCCTGAGTTATGAGGGTCCAGAAATGGTGCACCCCATTTTAGATGGGAGGAAACCAAGGCCCCAGGAAAGAAGGTGCCTGCTCAAGGTCACCCAGGGATGGAGTGGCCAGAGCCAGAAGATGACTGTTTGCTTCCCAAAGGTTCCTATACTGGATTTCCACTGGGAATGTAATGTATTTTCAGGGCTTGATTGCTGGACCTTGGGAGCATTTGATACTGGGATTGTTTTTTTATAGTGATTTTAGCAGCCTCCTGCTGGTTCCCACCCTATTCCTCTATTCCCTGTGCTGGGCCCAGAGCTGTTGTACAGTGATGTTGGAGCGTCCAGTGGGTGGTTGTCAAGGTAGGAACAGATGGAGTGGGGAAAGAAAGATCTTCCACCCTCTGGCATGTGGTGGGGGGCAGAGATTGGATTTGTCAGGGTTGGAGTTAGCAGGGATATGGAACATGTGTTTATATATGGCAGCAAATTGTCGGAGGGGAAAAAAGAAGCTGGCAAATGGAATGATGCTGATACGTCTTTTTGAGGAAACAAAATAAGAGGTGGGCACAGTAAGATGATGACACTGCATTCAGTTCATATTAGAGCATGGAAATAGGATGGTCCCACTGAGGGTCCCCCAGAAGACCCTCTTCAGCTTTCTAGAGAACTGATGAGTGGTAGTGGTTCAAAACCAGTGCAAAGCTGGTTCTTGCATAACTTCTCTCTGTGGAGAAGGGGATAGAAAGGGACCATTATCAGGTTTACTTTGCAGATAGATCCTAGGATCATTAATTAAAATTAGAAGGATACTTAAAGGTTATCTAGTTCCACCCCTTCAAGATTCAGATGAGAAAACTGAGCTCAGTGACATGCCCAAATGAACATGGCTACTAAGCCACAGAGTGGAGATAGAACCCAGGTTTGCTCAACTTCAGTCTACTGATCTGCACATGCATGAGAGGAAATTCACCATGGCTGGGGGAACCCGCTAGAAAGCAGTAAGCTCAACAATTGCTAGAGTGCACAGAGGAGTAGTAATAATTCATGTTCCCACCAGTAAGAGTGGAAAGATCTAATAAATGGGGCATTGGGTAGAATCCTCAGAAGAGTGTTTTCTCAGTTATAGAACCCAAATACCTCCAGACTAATAGTTGGTGTGGACCTGCCCTAATGAAGACTAAAAGCAAGTCTCAAAAGAATCAAACTGATGCCAAGTAACTTAACTATGTATGAGAGCAAAATCCAACATGCATAGACACAGACACAGACACAGACACACACACAGACACAGACACACAATTATAAGACATTAAAAGAAGGAAATACAATGAATAACAGGAGAAAAATCAGTTACTAGAAGTAGTCCCAGACATTGTAGAGATGATGCAATTAGTAGACAAGAATATTAAAGGCACTATTATAAAAATTATCCATATATTCAAGAAAATATAGGAAAATATAAACATGAGGAAGATATAAAGAAAGATCAAATGGAACTCTTAGAGTTGAAAGACAGTATCTGAAACAAAAAGTATACTGGATAGAATTACAGTAGACATGATGCTACAGAAGTAAAGTCAGTGAACTTGAAGAAGCATAAAAGTGATTCAGAATTAAGTGCAGAAGAAAATGGCTAAAATACATAAACCTAATGCCAGGGACCTATGGGACAATAGTAAGTGGCCTATTAATGTATTTGGAGTCATAGAAGGAAGAGAGGAAAGGGTGGGATAGGAAAAATGTTTCAAGAAATAATAACCAAACAATTTCTAAAATATGATGAAAAATAGGAACCCACCGATCCAACAATTTCAACAAAATCAAAGTGAAAAAAACATTAAATCACACCAAGGCACATCATAATCAAATGACTAAAAGCCAGAGATAATCAGGAAATCTCAAAAACAGCCAAAGGAAAAAAGACATGTTATGTACAAAGGGGCAAAGATAAAAATGATAGCAGAATTCTTATCATAAACTAAGCAAACCAGAAGGTAATGGAGCAACATTTTGAAGTTATGCTAACCCCCCTTCCCCCCCAAAAACCCACCTCTCAACCTAGAATTGTATACCTAACAGAAATATCTTTTAGCAATGAAGGTGAAACAAAGACTTTTCCAGACAAACAAAAGGTGAGAGAATACATCACCACAGACCTGCACTAAAAACAAAATTAAATTCTTCAAGCAGAAGAGATATGAAAACATGAAAATGGATACCTATACAGGGTAATGAAGAGTTCTGTAAGTGGTAAATATATGGATAGATATAAAATAGATTGTTTCTCATTTTTGGATACATTACATAATAATTGACTGTTTTAAGCAAAATAGTAACAATGTAATTTGTGGTTAATAGTATCAGTTGAAATAAATGTATGACAATAGCCAAAGAGGGGGTAGGAAAAAATGGAAGTATACTCTTTTGAAGTTCTTACTCTCTATGTGAAGAGGTATAATGTTATTAGAAAGCAGACTGGGATAAATTGGCAAACTCCAGGACAACCACTAAAAAAACAAAATGAAGAGCTATATCTAATATTGACAATAAAATGGTGTCATAAAAAATAAAATTAGTAAAAAAAGACAAAAGCTAGAAAAAGAAAGAAGAGATGGCACAAGTCAAAAGCAGATAATAGGATGGTAGATTGAAATTCAGTCATATAAATAATTACATTAAATGTAAATAGTCTAAACATTCCAATTATAAAAGGATTGTCAGGTTGGATAAAAAAAGGAAAACCCAACTATATGCACCTACGAGAAACCCACATTAAATATAAAGAGCAAGAGGTTAAAAGTAAAAGGATGGAAACAGGTGTGCTATGTAAATACTAACTGAAAGAAAGCTGGAGACACATCAGACTTCAGGATATGGAAAATTGCCAGCGATAAAGAGGTACATTACATAATGATAAAAGAGTCTACTCACCAAGAAAACATAAAAATCCTCAATGCCCAGACTTCTCAAAATGTGGCTTCAAAATATGTGAAGCAAAACTGATAGAACTGGAAGGTAAAATAGAAAACCCCACACTTAGAGTTGGAGAATTCAGTAGTCCTTTTTCAAACATTTATAGAACACTTAGACGCAAAGTCTGTAAGGTCAAGGGGTCCTGAACACTATTAACAAACTTGACCTAGTTGATAGTTATAAAGCATTCTACCCAGCAAGAGAAGTCTGCATGTTCTTGTCAAATGCACATAGAACATTCACCAATGTTCACCAGACTGTATCCTGGGACATAAAACAAGTCTCAATAAATTGAAGACGATTAAATTTATATAAAGTGTGTTTTCTGCTCACAACAGAATTAAATTAGAAATCCACAAAAGAAATATATTTGTAAAATCCCCAAATATTTGGGAAATCAATAGTGTATTTTTATATAATCCATTGTTCAAATTATATGGAAAATCACAAGGAAAATTAGAAAACATTTTCAATAAGATAAAATTACCATAACAGGAATAAGAATGGGACATTACTGCATATCTTGCAAACATTAAAAGAACAATGTGAAAGAAACAACTTTATACCAGTCAATTTGATAACTCAGATGAAACAGACCAGTTCCTGGAAAGACACAACCTACCAAAGCTCACCTAATAAGAAAGCAGTAATCTGAGTAGCCCAATATTTATTAAGGAAATTTATTGATAGTCAAAAATCTTTCAAAACAAAACAAAAATCTTTTTCCGCAAAGAAAACTCCTGGCCAGTATGGTCTTACTGATTAATTCTATCAAACATTTAAAGAAAAATAGTATCAAGTCTACACATGGTCTTCCAGAAAATAGAAGAGGTGGGAATACTTCCCAACACATTTTTATGAGGCCAGTATTACCTGGATACCAAAACCAAAGACATTACAAGAAAAGGAAACTATATTCCACATGAATGTAGGCACCATCTCCTTAACAAAATCTTAACAAATCCAGATCCTTCAACATATAAAAACTATATCCTGACCAACTGAGGTTATCCCAGGAATACCAGGTTGGTTTAACATATGAAAATCAATCAGTCTAAAAAAGAAAAACTATAGGATCATCACAATGCAGAAAAATATGAAATAATTATGGAAAATTTAACAAAATCTGTGGAAGACCTCTACTCTTAAAACTGTAAGACATTGCTGAAAGGAAATAGAGACTTAACTAAATGGAGGTGTATATCATCTTCATGGATCAACATTCTTAAAACTTAATATTAAGAGGACAAACACCTTGATAGAAAAATGGGCAAAATATTTAAAAAGACACTTCACCAAAGAAAATATATGAATAGCAGCTGAGCACAGAAAAAGATGATCAGCATTACTAGTCATTGGGGAAATGCAAATTAATACCACAGTGAGCTACCAGTATCACTAAAATTTAAAGGGCTGACAATGTTGAGTGTCGATGAAGATGTGGAGCAACACGAACTCTCACACCTTGCTGCTGAGAATGCAAAATGGCATAGCCACTTCGGAAGGCAGTTTAGCATTTGCTTACGAAGTTAAACATTCTTTTACTCTTCCTTCCAGAAACCCCATTCCTAGGTATTTACCCCAGAGAAGTGAAAACGTATATTCACATCAAGACTTACACTCAGATGTTCATAGCGGTTTTATTCTTACTGGCCCCAAGTTGGACACAATCCAGATATCCATTGACAAGTGAACAGATAAACAAATTGTAGCAAATGCACGTGATGGAATACTATTCAGCAATGAAAAGGAATGAACTTCTGGTCTAAGCAATAACGTGAAGAATCTCAAAAACATTCTGATACGTGAAAAAATCCAGGCACAAAAGGCTACATAGTTTATCATCTCATTTATATCACTTTCTGTAAAAGACAAAACTGTGGAGACTAAAAGCAGATCAGTGGTTGCCAGAGAGGTAGGGGAATGGGACTGGGGGCTAAGAGGCACAAGGTAGCTTTTGATTATGACAGAAATATTCTATACTGTGAGTGTGGTGGTAGTTGCATGTCTGTGTGTATTTGTCAAAACTCACTGTAATTAGATACTAAAATTTGGTGAGTTTTATTGTATGTAAATTACACTTGATTAAAACTGATTTAAAAAGTAGATACCTTCGCTGCTTGATTTAGATTTGGAGACTTGAAGAAAGTACTTGACGACCTTTGGTCCAGCCAGCTGTCGTTTCTTATGGTGTAGAATACTGATATCTTTGGGGGTAGGGGTCCTGAGGTGAGGAGGTGGGGTGGAGCACATAGAGGTCTAGGGAGGGGTGTGTATTACTGCATGAGAATGATGGTCACAAACTCGTCCTCAGTGCCACTTCATCCTGGGAGCACAGCCAATGTATTTAAGGAAAAGAGAAACTCCGTGCTGTTCTTAAAACCAAGTTATTCAGGGGACGGAGGGGTGGGAAGTGTGACTGGGATGTATGACACAGCTCTGCCGGCTGCATTTGATATGTTGCTGTTCTAAGCCACCCAGTGTTACGGCAGCGCTGGAAAACCAGTATAGCTTGGTGCTGGCCACAGCCTCCCTTTCTAGCGTGACCACCCACCCTTCCCCTGTAGGAATTCTTTGCCTGCAACCCGGGTGCCCGGGAAGTTATTTGTAGAATAACCTTTTGTGTGATCGTTTAATGCCCAGCCTTCTCTGATTGTAAAGAAGAGACTCAGAGAAGTACAAGGATTCACAAGGAATTACAAGGGAATGTGGGGAAGCTGGAAAACCACCCATTTAGCTGCTTAGTCACCTGGATCGTAGTTTGTCTCATACTAGGATGCACAGAGGCTCCACATAAGACCCAGAGAGTGGCCCCCTCAGGGAGCACCCTGAGCTTAAGTGATTATTCTCCATGGTAGTTACCAGAAGTGGAGTGTGATATGTCAGTGACTTTCACTCAGGGTGACACCAATCCACTGGGCTCAGTAGATGAATTAATATTCATGGAGCACTGAGAACCAGGCTGGCTTGTAGAGAGTGCTGTGTAAGTGTTACTTCCTGACCCGTCTAAGTAAGGGATGGCTTCCCTTGCATTCCAGCTTTTAGATGATTGCTTTCTGTTCACACACTGAGCCCTGGTCCAATTCTCAAGTTTGGTGTCTCTCTCTCTCTCTTTTTTTAACAAGCATCCTTTACAAATGCTAGAAAAAGAGAAATTGGGAAACCCCACTTGGATCCCTTTTCTCCCCCCCCCCTTTTTTTAAAGATTTATTTATTTATTTTATGGAGGGAGGGGCATAGGGAGAGGGAGAGAGAGAAAATCTTGAGCAAACTCCTTGTTGAGTGGGGAGCCCAATGTGGGGCTCCATCTAACGACCCTGAAGTCATGACCTGAGCTGAAATCAAGAGTCAGATGCTTAACCAACTGAGCCATCCATGTGCCCCTTGGATCCCTTTTCTTAATCAGAAACTGTGTATATGGACAGCAGTAAAGCTTGTTGGATTTCTCAAAACACCCACTAAAAATGAGTAAAGATAGGAAGGAAACTCTGGATGGATGGATGGATGGATGGATGGATGGGTGGATAGATGGAAGAGTTTACCTTGACTCAGGTAAGAAAGCAAAGGGAAGGGTGAATTGTGTGAAGGTGTGTACATGGCTGGAGAGAGGAAATTTTGGAGGACATAAGTATATGCTTGTGTGTCCTTTGGCCCTCTTCAAATAAGAACTATATGATAGATTGAAATTTTATAGGTTTAATATTCCCACCCAATACCGTGTGCTTTACATCTGGATAAAAGGAGCTATAAATCTCTTCAGGCAGAATGACTGGGTCTGCTTTTCTACCCTTCTCACTGAGATCTTACTTGGAAATACAGCTGAACAGCCAATGATGAATCATAGCATCTGTGGAACAGCCCAGATAAGGAACAATTTGCATTTTCATGTGATAATTTGCTACTCTTGGCGTTTTCAAATTACCTTTAGAATCACATTAATTCTGTTGCCATAAACTACCACTCTGTACCCAAGTCACTGGAAGATGGGTACTCAAGTGGCGGGTTTGTTTGGCTTTATGGGAGTGGGAAGCGCTCCCTTTCTGTAATGCAGGGCGTGTAAGTGGGCTGGCCCCGGAGAGCGCCTTTTGTAGCAGCTTCATGGGGCAAGGTTGTAGCTTCTCAAATCTATCTGGAATTTTCATCTTCCACGTCTGTATGTTACTTAGTTAAACTAAATACGGATCACTCCCCCTTCTCCCCTGCCTCACAGTGCAGAGGAGATGCCCTACCCTGCAGGTAGCTCTTTCTCCTTTTCTGTTTACCACCTTTGGTGGTGGTAAAACCCTGTAAGACTCCTACAGCAGGCTTGAGAAGGGTAGGCAGTCTTGAAGGAGTGGTCCAAGGGCTGCATGAGCTCCCTAGCCCTGCAGAGGAAACCACTGTCTGATGCTTGTCTGCCTGCTTCCCAGCTGGTCACAGCTACTTCAAGAGGCACCGTATGTCCAAGGAGGACCCGTCTGTCACCAGCCACCATGGGCTCTGGCAGAAGGTGGGAGGTGTCCAATGAAGACAGAATCAACCCTTGATCTCCCAAAGTAGGGCTCCTCTTCTTTGGTAACTCCAGACTGAGACATTGCATGGTCTGCCCCTGTCTGCTCCACCCGCTCATTTTCTTCTAACCTTCACGATCCAGGAAGTTGCTAATACTCATCAGAAACCCTTATTGCTGTAGTGCAAATCCATTTCCTTGCCTGGAAGTAGAGTTGAGTCGCTCTCGAACTCTTGAGTCTACACATCCCTGCATTTCTTAAACAAATTCTCAGAATGCTATCAAATAAGTTAATGAGGAGCCTTGTAAAAATGAGAATAATTTCTGTCTCTCTTTCCTAATTTACATTTGTCCATTTCCTGACGTTCCATTCTATTAAACTTTAATTTGCTCCCCTCTTATCCCGAGCCTTTCAGAGTCTCACATTGGAGATTTTGTTCACACAGACAGAGTTGAGTCTCTTGGGCTCTAATGGGTTACACTTATGGGCAGGCAAGATGTGTTTTGTCCCTGAAGTGATTTCTAGATTGCCCACCCAACTGCTCGGGTCACACAGGCGTAGAGAGGCCATGTGGCATGATGGGAAAGCAGCGGAGACCATTTTGTTAAGTTCTATTTTTTTTTTTTTTTTTTTTAGTATTCTTTGTATCCCACTTTGCAGCAGTTGTTTTGAACGACTTTCTTCTGCAAAATCTTCTGGTCTCTGTACTTGTGGACTGAGGGGCAGGGGTCGGGGCCTCAGGCAGTCAATTCCATTTTCCTACTTGTATCTTTAAAATATACAAAGAAAGCCTGGAAATGTAGAATGCTTTTTGTTCCTTGGAAAGGAGCACCAGGAAAGAAATATATTAGATTGGGTCATATAAAATTGCCGTTTTTATAGGTCAAAATGGTTAAATATCACTGATTTTGTATGGTTCGATGTAGTATAATCACACCTCATTAATTCAGACTAATTTGAGTAAGTTTGGTCTGAATTTGCTGGAGTGCGGCAGAAAGTCTGAATTATGAGATCATTTTAGAGAGATGCAGCTTCATTACATTCAAGTGCCTACAGTAACAAGAAATAGGTCAACAAAATAAGGTTCTCTGTAAGTCCATGGAGGGATATCTTTGGTTAATAAAGACAATTTGTAATGAATCTACAAATCTGTTTTGTAAAGGGTGCTTTAATCTAAGGTGTACTTGACAATGCTTGAGGAGTTTATTTGTTAAAGTCGCTTTAAATAGTTTCCTTCAAATTTACATATATGATTAGTTTGCTCACCAAATCCTTCCTTCAAAAACAGCAAGTGTATGCTGAAGTTCACTGGCTGCATTATTTCTTATTCCAAAATAGTGGATTCCAAATTAATGATGCTTGACTGCTCTATTCCTGACCTTGAGGTTGGACATGAGGTTAATGAAAATCAATGGAGACCAGCCCTCAAGTATTGGGGAGGGGAAAATATATTTGACAAAAACATATGTGATTTGAAAAATGAGGCTGGTTTTCTTGTGTGGCTCATATATTGACTCCGGAGGCAGTTTCCAAGGCAGAGTTCCAACAGTGTTTCGGGTAATAGCAACAAACTTGGAAGGAGTCAACAACATCTCCCAGAACTGCTTTGAAGAGCAACGTAATGTGAATATACAAATTCCAACCTTTTGTGGTTTAAAAAAAAAATGCTCACATATGCTTATTCTCCTAGGGAAATATTTATTCCTATAAGAAATGATTTTTAAAGGTTCCCTCTAAATAATAGCAATTTCTCCACTACATTCAAGTTTATTGGCAAGCAGTTTTATTCAATTTTCTGCTTACCTGAAACCCTGAGCGGGTACACAGGTGGGTGGGAGGACGAGGGAGATGGGGCTGAGGATTGGTGACCAGCAGAAACACAGAGTGATAGTTTGTTTGATAAAATTGGGATCTGGTATAACTTTTTAGGAGTACCCCAGTGGTGTAAGGCCAAGTCCACCGTCAAGGGATTCCGGCTCTGGCTTGTATGTCCCCTCCGATTAAAGAGGATTCTAGAGGAAAACTCCTTTCTCAGGGTGAGTGGGTGCACACCCCACTTTGCTTCTTTTTCCTGAGCCATCCTCCCTTGCTTTGAAACGTCTAGTAGGACTCAAAGGAGGGGCAAATCTGATTAGGTCACTGGACAGAACTGACTCGTTTCTAGTTATAGGTCTCTAAAAGCGGATATGACTTAAAAATGGGACCAGATAAAATATAGGTGGTTACTTAACAAAGCCAAACAAAAGAGACCAATGACGGACAGGTTCTGTATCTTAGTAGTTAACTCAGTTCTATGCATTTTGTCAAAAATGCATGAACCCGTGCAACCCCCCTGTATGTAAATTAATACAACTATTTAAATGTGAAATGAGATGAGTCCTTCCCTTGGTAACCTGCAAAGTGGACGCCCTGGTGGTGAGGTCTTCTGGGTTCCTCTCGTCATGAGCACAGTCACCAACCAGAGCACATCATGCTTGCCTTTGCGCCGTGTCCCTGCCACAAGGGAGGGAGGGCCGCAATCTGTGTGTTCTTCTCATGTTGTGTGCTCCATGATGCCTTGCAGCACTTGCTTCCAGATAACAAGAGCCCCATGGGTGCCGCTTGAATGGAGCCTTGATCTTGCACGCTGCTGTGTTCAGTCCACATACTCTGATCCTGTCCTTGACAGAGATTCAGTCAGGCAACATTTACACTGGACACCTACTATGTGCCAGGGACACAAAGTAGTGCGGGAATCAGGGACATGAAAACAAGATGGAGCCCCTGGGCTGGAGCTGCTCCAGTGGGGGAGCCAGATGTGTAAACAAATAATTAGAGCACGGTGTAATTAGTGCTAATCAAGGCATGTGCAGAGTACTCCGGGCCACAGAGGAGTGACTAGCTAAGTCTCAAGTCATCACCCTCCAGCTGCTCCAGGAGAGTTAATATCACTGTTGTGCCCAAAAAGAAAGAGGCTTGGTCCAAGGAGGCATTGATGCTGTGTCATCACATAGGGACACACACATCACACAGACACGCACCTCACACATGTATCACATGCACATAGGACAGCCTGTGTCAGGCAATGCCCCCTCCCGGACCGTGATGGAAACAGCCAGGTGCTGCTTGGCTTGGTGACCACCTGTGGTGGGTTGAGTAGTGGTTATGGGTGAATTCCTGCATCTCACTCTGATCCTTCCCAGTGCCTTCTCCTCACAGGCTGCAGGCAGTCTAGGCTGCCCGACGGTCTCCATGGCAACGGGTCTCTCCTTCCATCTTCCACAAGTGCAGGGTGCTTCTTGGGAGGAGGGCGAGCCTCTGACCAGTGCCCAGCCAAGCCAAAGGCTCTGTGTCTTCCTCTCTGGGTTGTTTCAAGGCCTTAATTTTTTTGCAAGGTGTCAGCGGTAGACTAGGAACATGGGAAGCTTGTCCCATGCCTGACCCCCCGGCTTACTGCTGAATTTTAAGAGCTGCTGAAATTAGCTGCTCAGTCTGAAGGTGGCTGAATGGGTCCGCAGTGTCCTGTCAGCTGCCAAGGACAAGGTGGCCACGACAAAGAGATGAGCCAGGAGCTGGTTCTGGACAAATTAGAGCATGTTGATTGCAGGGTAACCAGGATGACAAAGGCACTCGTATGAGAGGTGAACCAAGAAACCAGAGATACACAGACTGGGGAAGAGGAGTGTCACAGAGATCACCTAGCCGGCCAAATACCGTACAGAAGAGGAAGCAGATGCGGTCTCTGGGGTACCATTACTATCGCTTGGACCAGTGGTTGGAAGAAGAAAGGCCACACAAATTTCTTCCCCTTCCTCATCCTTCTGAAAAGGCCCCCAAGCCTTTCAAAGGTGTAGGGAGTTGCCTTTGAGGAAGTGAGCTCACCGTCAGATCAGATAATCAAACAGAAGCTAGATCATCTTTGGGTGGAAATTCAGGTATAACATGAGCCTTCAGTGTCTCATGCAAACCTGACTGGTTCCTCCACTGTTCTGTGAGTAGGCGAGACACCCTGTGTTACCCACTTTCTTCCCTTAAAATGAGGAGTAAGGCCAGAGCATGGCCCAGACCTCTGTTTGCTTTATAGCCCAGTGTTCAAACTCTTTTCTAAACCTGATTCTAACTGCACGATGCCTAACTTCATAGATTTAGGGCATTTCCTATTTTTCTGAACACTCTCATATCCATGATCTCATTACCTCTTCCCCATTCCTCTGTGAAGTAAATAGAACAGATATGATCACAGAGGCAGGGAAGTTAGAGGGAATTTTCCAAAGGTTATGAGTAAGTTAGCGGCAGAGCCAATGCCAAGGCCGGGGCTCAGGTCTGCCAGTCCAGCTCACTCCTCTCTTGCCGATGGCACGTTCATGGGCATTTCTACCTGCGGTGGGTGACACCATGGAGAGGGGTTCTCAGTTAGCAATACCGTGCAATGTGAAGTGTGGCAGAAATAGTACATAAGTAAATTAAGCATAGTTTCCAGAAATAAAAAAAAAAAAAGTCTGGCTGTCAGTTGTTGTCAACTTTGGGCTTTGCTGCTAGATAAACTCCTAGACACACATCTGCTAACTATATGTGACATGAATGCATGGGTTCTGTAAAAGTGATTTGTACCAGTGGATCTGGGTGGGGTATAAGTTGAATAATAAAAATGTCTAATAAATCTGAACTGGCCTTCCTTAAAACTCATAGTGGGGGGTGTTGAGAAGGGAGGGGCTGGCCACTGAGTCTGCTTGGTACTGCATCCAAGCTGAAAATTCAACAGGCATAATGTTGCCTGGGAAATTGAAACATCAGATGTCAAATAAGATCTCGCTGCTCTAATTCTTTATTCAGGCCCCTGGGGAATAATGTATCCAATGTGACAATCCAGTAAGCTCTAACATCATCTCCACGTGCTATTGAAAAGCCCCTTCCTCTGCCTTCTTAAAATCATGGTGTCTGCTTCTTTTAATCAATGCAGCCGAAGCAGTGAATGCAAATTGGATGCAAATTGGACAAGTCCAGCATATACATATACATATGCCGGACTTGTCAATGGATGACAAGTTTTTCCACGGAACGCTTTCCACGCTGGCCTAAACTTGGTCTCCAAGTGAACCACGATGATGCCAACAAAACTTGCAGCAGCTTCTCTTTCTTTCCAGGGGCTCAGATGTCCTTTTATCCTTTTACCACTCTTGGTGAAGTGGGAGGAAGAGCACCATCTCCTGCTCCACTTAGGAGCTGTAACTTGTGCCGGAACCTTGTTCACCTGTGTGATGCTTAAGGGACAGAGAGTCAAGGGTTGAAGTAGGAGAAACTGGTAATGGAGGGATGAGGCCAGGGGTTTATTAGGCAGGTGATTCACCTTGCCTTTCGGAGGGGCCAGAGGTCTTTGGGAACAGGTGGGACTCTGGGCCAAGCTGAAATTTGGGACAGCCTCTGTGGTGGTGGGGGTGAGGAGGGGGAGGAAGCCACACAGCTGGGAGGCCACTGAGTCCTCGACATAATGCACTGAGGTGCTGTGAAATCCTGGTCCTCCCTCAGAAATCCTGACCTCAGCATTTATGTTGTGTCTATTCACCTTAGACGCTGGAGAAGCAGGGTGGGGGTGGGGGGTAGCTGAGGGTGTGCTGCTGGTAAGAGAGGGGTGCTCTGGCTTTGTGGGACTGTCCTACTGGCCTGAGCAAAGCCCAGGAATGGCCACCTTCACTTTGCTCACCGAACCTCTGGCTCCTCTTCCTACTCTGTACCCTGCCAGGATCAGCTGGTCTTCCCTGGAATCCTGACATTGGAGAGGTCGTAGCTGCAGCTCCCCTTACAGATGGTCTTTCCATGCCTGCCTGCCCACTGCCAGGGTCTCAGCCCACAGAGGGCATGTGGGCTGTTTTGGAGAGATCCAGTGCTAGAAAATTCCTTCCTTTCATCTTCCTCCATGGGCTGTAGTTCTTAATCTGGAGCTATATGAGAAAAATCCAGCCTGTTCCCCGGCCATCTCCTTAAACACTTAAAGGTAGATGCCCCAACTTGCCTTAGTCTTCTCTTCTCACGGCATGGTTTTCAGACCCCTTGCCTTGTCCTGGGTGTGAGTCAGTCTGTCAGTCTTTGCTGTGTTCACAACTGTGGCACACGCACCATGGTAAACTCAAGTCTGCACTGAAAGAGGCTTCTTATCCTTGGCATGTAGGAGGTCAGAGCCCTGAGAGGAACACATTGGTTCGCAGGATATGCTCCAGCATAGATAGTACTGCCATGCCAGCCTTCCTCAGGAGGAAGAGGAGGAGGCGAAGCTTCTCAGGGTGGAGCCCTAAGGGGAGAACACGCATGAGGACCAGAGATGGGATTGGACACCAGGACAGGGCTCTCCTTCCCAAGACCCAGTGCTCATGTCAGTGATAGATGGTTCTGTCTTTCCAATTTGAGTAGCCTGAAACCTTCCCAAAATCAATGCAGGGCTCAGGAAGGCAGAGTCCACCGACTTCCCCTCAGCCACTCTTCCACTCAGGATATTTTAAATGGTGGGCACAACCGTGATGACCTCACCACAGTGGCGTGAGGCTGACTCACTCAGTGTCCTCAGGCAGACTGAGCTCATTGAGAGCATGGCCAGACAGTGTTGGCTGAAGGAGATTCAATCTTTTGCTGTCATCATTGCTATAGCTTCTTGAATGGTTTTTTGGAAGCAATCCTAATCATATAGAAAAGCTCCCAAGTACAGTGCAAAAAAAAAACAAAAACCACCTTTCTTTTTCCTGAATGATTTCAGAGTTTGTTGCTGACATAATGCCTATCACCTATGAACACTGTATATATCTTACAAACAAGGACATGCTCTTACATGGCCATAAACAATCATCAAAGGCAGGAAATAAATGGATACATCACTAACATCCTCAGACCCTGATCAAGTTTTGCCAGCTGGCCCAGTGATGATCTTTGTAGCAAAAGGATCCAGTCTGGCTCACCCTGCATTTCACTGTGGTGTCCCTACAATCTCCTTGAATCTGGAGCAGACCCCCAATCTTATTCTTAACTCTTAAGACCTTGACACTTTCGAAGACCCCAGCCAGCTATTTTGATTAATGTCCCTCACGTTGGGTTTGTCTGATGTTTCCTCATGATTAGATTCAGACCATGCATCTTTGGCAGGAGTTGCATGAAGCGATGCTGTGAATGCGTATTCAGAAAGCACAATTAGCACTTCGTTAATGTGCCTCAGAGTGGGAGAATCTATGAGACGCATTGCCTTTAAGCAGGCGGCACATGGTTCTCGTTTGTCTCGATCCTGTTGACACTAACTTGTGTCTCTTGCTTAAGGTGTGTCTGCCCCCTTCTCCAGTGCAAAAGGATCTTCTCCTTTGTTATAGGGGCGCTTGGAGATATTTTGCAATTAGGTATATATCCCGTTCCTTACCAGACTTCAGCTTGTTCACTTATTTACTATGAACTCGTGGTTTCATATTTTAGACAATAGATTATAACTTACTACCAGAATTTATTTTGATACATTGTTTTAGAACTGCCCAGTGGGAGTCCTTTCAAGTTGGCTTTGGTGTCCATTCTCTGAGTACTTCTTACTCTGCTATAATGAGATGTCCAGGTTCGTTGTGCACTGTCTCTGCTCCTGGCTGGAATCACTCATTGTCCAAGCACCCCAGTTCCTTTCAGAGGAGAGTGATATTGAGAAACCAGGATCTGGGGACTTAGCGTGCTCATTGGTATTGGGGTGGCTCCCGGGCCCTCTCGGTGGACAGAGTGGAGAGATATCTGCATGTATCTTTACACAGAGGCGTCTGTACTTGTATAGCTGTATCTGTATTTATATATTTACCTATCACTGTACTGAAAATCATGGGTTCACAGAGCTACCGCAAATTCCAGCCTAATGCCTCAGAATTCGCTTTGGTTTCCTTTCTATATATATATAGATATAAATATATATTCTATAAATATATTATAATTCTATATATATAAAGAGATTTTATTTATTTATTATTCTCTTTATATATATATATATGTGTATATATATATATATAAAGAGATTTTATTTATTTATTTGAGAGAGAGGGAGAGCATGCACGCTACGATACCCTCCTCATCCAACTTGGCCTCCTAGACTCTGCTCTTCTGTCCCCCCAGCCTGGTTCGAAGCCCTTCCCAGTGCTCTCAGGTTCCCACACCCCATGCCGGCTGTCCCTTGCAGGGACTCCTTCCTCACCCCCTCAAGCTCCTCACCCTGCTGCAGCTCCAGTACCCCCATGCCAGGCTTCCCCTGTGGCCCCAGTCCGGTGAGGAATCTCTCACAGTGCTCAGGCTCCAGACCCTGAGCTGGGCTGCCCCTCAGTGGGGGCCCTCCTCTCCCCTCTTGGGCTCCAGCACCCCATTCGGGGCCTGTGCATCTCCCCTCCGCCCTGGCACAGGCACCTACTTTTCTCCCTGCCCCCACGGGTGGGTGGACTGAGTAGTTTTCAGTAAGAGAAAGAACAGGAGGAAAAGAGAGAACGTGTCTTGGATTCTTAGCCTCTATTAGCAGGGCATCCCTCTTGCTCTGCGCAATTGAGGAGGCTGGGACTGCTCCCTGGCAAATGCTGGGGTTTGCAAAGCCCTGTTAGCAGGGCAGCCTGGACGTTGGCATATTAAGGTAAAGTGCAACGGGACCGCGGCCACCTTTGGGTAATATGTAGATTATCCCATTCTGAGGCACATTAACGAAGTGCTAATTGTGCTTTCTGAATGCAGTTTGGTGCCAGTTGCAGGAATAACTCTGGCACCTGCTTGGACTTTAGACTTGCAGATTAACTCAAATGGAAAGAGTGGCAAAACAGGGAATAATTTGTTCTCTAATAAGCCACTTGGAAGCCAACTCATTTCTACAGTTGGTGTCAGAAAAGTACAGCTCGATGATCGGAATCGGAGGCTGTGTATCTGGTACACAGGGTTCTGTGTCTTTTCTGCCATGACTTCCTGAGCAACTCACCTCACTTTGCATCCATTGGCCTCAATTTACTTTCCCACTTTTGGGGATAAGAATAATTTTATTCTGATTGGGCAGACTGGTCCCCAAAAGCCCAGTTTTCTGCTTTTGTCACTTGTATTCATGTGGACAGCACCAATAAATCTGACCAGAAGGCAGAAGGGCAGGAAAAAAAGGGTACCTGCATTTATGGCTAATTCTCTCAGGATGGGATTCTCCCAGTGGGGCCCCTGGACCAGCAGCACTGCAGTCCCCTGGGAGCTGATTGGGAATGCAAACACAAACCCTCCCACCCCAGACCCACTGAATTGTAACCTGGGGGTCGGACCCAGTGGTCACTGGTGACACCAAACTTCCAGGTGATTCTGATGCACACTGAAGTTCTAGACACTCTGGTTTCCTAGGAAATGTGGCTCAGCTCACTGGAGCAGAGTTTATTGAGCGTTTCTATGAAGTTACTCAGCAAATGGTTCCTGAGTGCTTACTGTGTGCCAGGCAATGTTCTAGGCCCTTCTGGTTGAATTGTGAACAAGATAGCCACGGTTCTTGCCCTCACAGGCCATGGTGTCTCATGAGTGTTGCACTGAGCAAGCAGACAGGTGGGATGCTGGGATGGAAATGCAGGGGTTTGGAGGGAGAGTCGTGGAGGGTACCTGGTTTAGAAGGGGAAGTTGGGAAGGTGACTCTGAACACATGACATTTATGCAGCAGCCGTGCTGTCCAGGAAGCCATGAGAGTTGGCTGGAGGGAGGTACCAGGTGGGGTAGTTGGGGAACCCTCCCTTCTCTGTTAAGGCAACCAGAGGAGCACAGGCACAAAGCCTGAGACACAGGAACGCACATGTGGGCAGTGTCTCCCTCTTCCTTTCTTTGTCCAGAGATGGCTCTGAGGGAGGGGCAGTGCCTCCCTGTTTATCATCCAGCTGGGGTGGGGGAATGGCATCATCCTCATTTTCCAGGGGCCAGATATGTGCAATATTAAAAAAGAAATCATGTGATTTGCTGACAGCGCTTAATGGGTAATTCAAGGCACCTTATTATTCCTATACATCATGCCTGGTGTGTGACAGGCAGTGGGCTTTCCGGGACAGAGGGGAAGCTCGAATGCTTTCAGTTTGGATTTTCTCTTCCTTTCAGAGATGATAACTGGCAGCCAAGTCCCTGCTTGGATGGGTGGTCCCTGAGGTTTCCTCAGGGCGGCTTGGTGCAGAGGTGGGTTTGAGGGACATAGCGGAGAGCCTCTCTGAAGATCGGGGCTGGCCCCCTGCTCTGTTGATGGTTGAACAGTGCTGATCAGCCCAACGTCTGACTGAGAGCAGCCAGAAGTAGCACTCCCAAGCCTGCTGACCGCTGACCCCACATGGGCAGGGGACAACGTGTGCTTATACGTCTGGACTTGGGCCAGAGGCTATACTGGAGTTTTGAGATGAGAGCAGATCTTCATCACCGAGCAACATTTTCATCATGTGTGTCTGTGAGGTTCCTCTTACCTGCCTGGGCAGGCCTTCTTACCTTTTCTTCCCCCACATGGTACCTGGCAGATGAAAGGACTGAATGGATGAATGGATGAATAGATGGAGCAGAGGAATTGGGGAGTGCCCTGAGAGTCAACGAACAGAGAGTCTGTAGTGAGGGACAGTCTACCCCCTGGAAAGGACACCTACTTGGGCGCTTATCCTGTGCTTGGTTGGGTTATTCTGCCCCGTTCTATTTGGAGATGCAGGGAGTGGGTTCTCCAGCTGGCGGAAAGGGGATCTCAGTGCCAAACTGGCATATGCCTAGCACTGTGCCTGGCACACATCAGGCATTCCAAGTTGTTAGGGTAATGCATTCAGTCGTTTTGTCTTTAGGTCAGGGATTATTATTTTGAATATATCAGTCTTCCTTGGTCTCTCCCTGGCTCTGTGGATAGGGGGTGCTGGACAAGGCAAACTGCAGGGTGGAGAGCCCCTTGCTCACCTCCTGTCACCTCTGCAGGGAATGTCGTGGGGAGTGTTATAGGGGAAAGATGGTCCAGAAAGGACCGAGGACATGAGCCCTTTCTAGGCTGCCCTGGTGCTTTCCCCTCACTTCTCACCTTGTGTACTTTTCGCATCTTGGAAAACAAATACTGCCTGTCTGTCTGTGTATACCTGTGTCTCTGCCCTGGACGCTGCTGGCTTACCACGCTTGAGGCAGTGGGGGGCTGGAGCCGTCTCCCCTGCCCCGGACGCTGCCGGCTCACCACGCTTGAGGCAGTGGGGGGCTGTAGCTGTCTCCCCGTTTTACCTTACAACTAGGACATTCTGAAGATGCCTGCCGTTCCTCTTAGCTCTTGGTCATCCCCAGAGGGGCTAAGAAGGCCCATTTGTATATGGGGGTGAGCTGGTGTGAGATAAAAAAAAATATATGCACAGAATGATTCACAGTAGCTAAATGTGGAAGCAACCCAAGTGTCCATTGACGGAGGGACGGATGAACTGAATGTGGTGCATACGTACCACGGAGTATCACTCAGCCCTAACAGGGAAGGGAGTTCTGACACCTGCTACAACGTGGTTGGATCTTGGAGACATCACACTAAGTGACATGAGCCAGACACAAAAGGACAAATACATATGATTCCACTTACAAGAGATACTTCATGTCGTCCAATTCATAGAGACAGAGGTCAAATGGTGGTTTCTGGGGGAGGAGAAGTGGGGAGTTAGTGTTTAATGGGGGCAGAGTTTCAGTCGTGGAAGATGAAAACCTTCTGGAGATGGATGGAGGTGACGGTCCCACAGTGATGCGGATGTACTTACTGACTCTGAGCTGTACGCTTGAAGGTGGTTAAAGTGGTAAATTCTATGTTATGTGTGTTTTACCACAATTTAAAAAAGGCTGCAGAGGAGTGAGTTGGTCTGCAATTTGGACCATCTGGACACAGATGCTGGGGCGGAGTTTGGGCTGCAAGATGATTTTTAGGGATTAGCACCCCTGTGGAGGAAGAAGGAGGAATTAGGGTTGGGAAGAAGAACAAGTTGAACTGAATCTGTGATGTGGGTCCCCACATGCCTGGGGGCTCTAGAGTGAGAACTGCTCGTGGGGACAAACGACCTGGCCTTTGATGTCCATGCCTCGCTCGGTCCCCTTAGCTGAGGCTGACCTGGGAGGAGCTTTTGGCTATGGGAGGGGGGCTCCGCTGACTCTGGAAGAAGGGCCTGGGTGACACTTTCCTTCGTCTACCACAGCTGGGAGATCAGAGGCCAAGGAGTCATACGCAGAATGCCGAAGGCACAAATACCTTCATTTGCCAGGCTGACGACCAGGCAGGGGAGATGAGAGGGTCTAGAACCATCTCCTCCCAACTCTTGATTGCTTCCATGTCCAGCTTCCTCACTGGTCTGGTGCTTGGATCCCACCTTTGTCTCAGTCTCTGACCTCAGGGCTGATCACACCCGCTAGTCCCATCTCATGGAATTCCATCAGATATCCAATGTGAACATACCTTGAATGAGTTAAAAGAAAAAACCATAACAATTATTTTCATGTTGATTGAGGGTACAGCATTAATAAGATAATACAGGAGTAGTAAGAATTCAGAAATAAGTGGGTTTGGGTGCTAATCCCATTGACGGCTCACTAGGAGTTTTGTGCTGATCATGATTTTTATGTTTTTCTGCCTCATCCATCAATTTACCATGCATTTATTGAGCACCCATTAAAGGCACAGCACTCTGTGGGATCCGCTGAAGGACATGGCATGGCGTCGGCCCTGGAGGGTGTTCACTGTCCTGGAGGAGCAGTTCTAAATGACTGAACTGGGTAGCATCTGAGGAGTGCCCAGTGAGGGGGACGGATAGGTCTGAGGAAGACAAGGCTCCCCACCAGGCTCAGAACTTTGAAGAGCACTGCTCCCGCACAGTATGCTTGAAGGCCACGGATTGTCTACTGAACAGCCGTTTAATGAAAAAATCACCGTTTAGCCAAAAAGTCAACATCCGTGTTGCTGGCCCATGTCACAAAGGTTTTTAAGCCCTCAAGCTCCTTGTCAGCCTCTGCACTCAGAAGGCCCGAGCTCTGTCCTGTGTGCAAAATCATTCCTAGGTCACACCAAGCTGTCACTGTCAGCAAATGGGCCTTTCTGGACCCTTTCAACAGAATAATGAAAAGCAAAGTGTATTATTTCCTCGGGCTGCAAACTGGGTGGCTGAAAACAGCAGAACTATGCTGTCTCCCAGTTCTGGAGGCTGGAAGTCTAAAATCAAGGTATCGGCAGGGCCACGCTCCCTCTGAAACCTGGAGGGGGGAATCCTTCTTTGTCTTTTCCTGGTGGTGGCCATCCATCCTTGACTTTCCTTGGCTTGCAGGTGCATCACTCCAAACTGCATTTCCCTTCAGCGTGGCTTTGTCCCTGTGTCTCTGTGTCCTCATGTGGCCACCCCATCTTCTTAGAAGGATACCAGTCATATTGGATACCCTATGCCAGGGTGACTCTATCCTAACTAATGACATCTGCAATGACCCTGTTTCTAAATAAGGTCACATTCTGAGATACTGGAGGGTTGGGACTTCAACATCTCTCTCTCTCTGTCTCTCAGAGAGAGAGGGACAATTCAACCTATAAGAGGAAGCCAGTAAATACATTAGCTGTCTCCTGGACACGGGCTAGAGAGGGGTGTCTGATGTGGGAATGTCTCTCCTCAAGTGTGTGTGGAGGGTATGTTAGGCCTTACACTGGTGGAACACCAGGATGTGCTCACTTTGCCAAATGGACACACTACTATTTACATTTTATTCTCAAAGCTGATTATTTAAGTAGGAGCATATGCCTTGATTACGATCTTATACATGTTTGAGGTGTTCTTTCCTTTCAGACTAGGGTGCTAAGTGCAGCAAACGCTTTACTGAGTCAACGCTGACTGATCGCGGCCGAAGACCATAATCGTATACATTCCATCCCGGAGCAGTGAGGTCCAAATGGAAGCAGATTTGATGGGTTTTCTCCTCCTTTTAGCCTGCTGTGGGCATTTGCTGGTGGTCGAGTCTTCAGCAGCATAAGCGCCTATGTCTGCGTGTGATTGTGTGTCTGTACACCTGGTGTGTGAGTGTTAGCGTGTTGGCACTATCCATTCCTGCCTCTCTCCGGCCATTGTTGGTGTGTGAGGTGTGAGGAGCACGTAGAGAAAAAGGAAGGCATCTTTGGTTTTCAAACCATCTCTAAGACAGTGGAATGTCAAAAGCCCTGTGGAGACCAGTGGGAATTAGATGTCAAAGACAGATACACTAATGATGGCAGCGGTGGGGAGCAGTGCTTGTTGGTTCCCTGGCCGCATTCCTTGACCCCCATGGTGACATGAGCAGACCTCTTACCTGGCTGGGTCTCCTCTCTGCAAACTCCCTCTTTTTTCCCACGAGGTGCCTTGGGTCAAGGGCACTTTCCAGAGTGGAACTTTCTGCTGCTTCAGAAAGTTCTCCCCAGCCTGGTTGCTAGGCAATGATGGTGCACACCAGCGGGGCCCCTCCTGTGCTAGGCGGCTGGCTCACCGTCCCATCTGCAATTTAAATTCCCTGACAGGCAGAAGCAGCCAAGCTGTTCACTTGAGATTGCAAAAAGTTAGATTGAAATACAAGGAATATCCAATGCCTCGAGCCCTTCATAAATTTTGCTTTGATAGTAACTGGAAGAGAGAGGGAGAGAGAGAAAGAGAGAAGGAGCCAGAGAGAGAAAGCTTGGCCATTTAGACCTACACGGTCGATTTACATGTGACCAGTGTGCCATTCCTGCCTCTGCCCCCATGTGTGCCTGCTGTCAGCTCCCTCTCTTGTCCTGCTGATGTTCTTCATGTCTCTCTCCATACATCTCCCTTAGCCCACCCTGGGGGAGTGAGCTTCTGAGCGTCTCTTTGGCCTTTCCCATGGCTGTCTGGACAAGAAGAAATAGGAACGTAGCCACTGACTGGTTAACTGGACCACACAGGTCCCACTGCAGCCCTGTTCCCATGCCCTCCCTCTCTGGAGTAGTCTGCACTCCCGAAGGACCCCAGTGACAATGACAACACCTGTATTCTCCAGTTTGCTGGGGCCTGAGCTGGAGTTCCTGGGGGCACCTGAGGCTGCCTGTGGCCCCCAGCAGGAGCCCCAGGGGAAACTGTATCCCCTCAATTTACTACAGCGGAAATGGAGCTAGGGTGACAGGGAGTCCGGCAGCAGAATCTGCAATTTTCCAGCTCAGATCTGTGAGGCAGAAGAATCAGACGCTCAAAGGAGCTTGCAGAATCTGCCCTTGCCGGGAGTTGATTGTGCAACAAGCTGTCTCCGTCAGTCTCTCTTCTCTCCCAGTGTTCACTCTTGGGCCCTGCCCTTTTAGACTCAGGGTTGTCTAACTGTTTTTTTTTTTTTAAATCCTTTTTTAGTCCTTTTTCTCCCCATTCGTTGAAAACTGTCCTTGAGTCCTCTGACATCTCAGCTTCCGTCAACGGAACAGGCTGACGCAGCTGGACTCTGGGGCCTAAGGCAGACAGCCATGAGCAAAAGTCATCATGCCCACTGCACGCCACCCTTGGGCACCGCCTAGTGGTGCGTGGAGACCAAGATGGCAGTCTTCAGGGACTCATACACAGTTCCCACCCTCTGGCAGCTTTCACTCAAACTGCATTTTTTTGTATCTAACGTGCTGCAAGATTAGGATCCTTATCAGACAGAGCTACAATATCTTGGGTATTGAGGGGTATTAAGAGTGGCATGAAACTGCGGAATGCCCGCTGGGATTGTTATAATAAAAAACCCAAAGATAACAAACGTTGGTGAGGGTGTGGGAAAATTGGAATCCTTGTACGTTGCTGGTGAGAATATCAGATGATTCAGCACCTGGGAAAAAAGTTTGGCAGTTCTTCAAAAAGTTAAACAGAGAACTACCATATGACCCAGCAGTTCTGCTCCTAGGTCATACCCCAGGGAATGGGAAACAGATATTTGTGTATCCATGTTTGTAGAACACTGTTCACAAGAGCCAAGAGGTAGAAACAACCCACTGTCTACCGACAGATGGATAGATAAAGAAAATGTGGCATATACATGCAGTGGAGTATTATACAGCCATGAAAAGGAATGGATGTTTGTTATATGCTCCAGTATGAGTGGACCTCGAAAAAATTATGCCCAATGAAACAAGCCTGGCACAGAATGACACATGCTGTATGATTCCACTTGTATGAAGCATCTAGAATAGACACATTCATAGAGGAAGTGGAATAGTGGTTACAGGAGATGGGGATCAGGGGAGTGGGTATAGAGTTTATGTGGGGGATGATGACAAACTTTGGCATAATGATAGTGGTTCTCATATAAAACACTGTGAATGTACTTCATGCCACCAAATAATATACTTACAAATAGTTAAAATGATAAATATCATGTTCTGTATATTTTGCCATGAGAAGGGAGTGAAATGAAGCAGCAGGGCTGGTGGGAATGGGTGAGGAGGCAATTCTGAGTGTGATAGTGTGCAGGGGAGGGGTGGAGGAGGTGACCATCAGAATGTCACTGTGGAAGGGCACAGGCCTTGCTAGCTTGGAGGGCAAAGGGACACTAAGTTGAGAGAGAAGGTTGGGAGATGAAGCCCTGAGCCCTGAGTGTGAGTGGGGATGGGCACCACGTGCGGGGCTGGAAGAGGGGGCATGGTTGAGAAGGTTAGAACATTAGTGGCGAGTGGGGTCCTTGGAGTGCATCGATAACCGTTATTTTACAGGTGACAAAACCAAGGCGAATCTGATCATCCTGTGGGGACTTAGATTTAGGCCAGATGATGTCCCTCCCAGCCCCTTCTCAGTACTGGAGACAGTTTCAAGTGAACATCAAGGGAGGTGTTGATAGGGGAAGCTGGAGGAGCCAGCAGATGAAGAAGGGACTACCTGGTGGGAGAGGGCTCAGTGTAACTAAAAGGCAGCCCGAGGTGTGAGGGGACATTTAGGAGGGTCTTGACATGTTTCTGTCCTGCCTGTCTTGTTCCCACCTCCTGCCACCTCCCAAGTCCAGTCCAGGGCATCACCCCCCGCTACTCTCCCATCTGGTTGAACCTTGGAGACCTGCTGCCTTGGGGTCTTCTGTCCTCTGGACAAGAACAGGAAGAGAAATAGCCTGGGGCTGCTCACCGAACAGCTTGAATCCAAGGATGAGGCCATCAGTCCAGCTCTGAGGGGGTCTGGGAAGCTTTGTGGAGGGCAGATGGTGTTCTCAGAGCAACAGGTGGAAGACAGGACTTTTAGTGTCTGTTGTAGCACTGGAGTCGGAGCCATAACTGGATTTTCTCTCTCTGTCTCCTGGTGTCCGACCAGGATGCATGTCTGCTTGCCTTTGTCCTCTCTCCCTGCCCCTACCTCGTCTCTCTTGCGCTCCCTACGGGAAGCCCTGGGCAGTGCTGTCTGAGGCAGGTGGCCGTGGATCAATTCCAGTCGTGTTCAAAGCAAATAGCCCTGTTTTCTCAGGTAAGCCAGATGAGCCTCCCTCTACCATTTGATCTTTATGCTGCTCATGCGTCTCGTGGTTACAAATAGCTCAACCTTCCCGTGCTGACTGCAGCACTGGGACATTACAGTAATGTGCCCATTCAAATCAAGTGGATGCAAAGATTGCTACAGCAGCTTTTCGCCACGGAACATTTAGCCTTCAATAATAGCATTTTGGGTCCCTCTGGAACCTTCCTCCGCAGATGCACCTGGGATACCTCTCTCTCTCCGCACCACAACCCTGGGTGCTACGAAGGGACAAAGATCATCCTCGTTTTTGTTGATGAGAAAACTGAAATTCAAATAAAGGAACGTCATGCAGAAAATAAGATATGTCATAATAAGATATGACAGTGATCACGCCAATAATGATAACAATAATAATTTGTGCACCCTTACTAGATGCTGCTTGCTTTGAAACCATTTCCCTGCATCAAGGCAGATGTAATGGCTTCAGTGTGTGGATGAGGTCAGTGAAGGTTCAGCAACTGGCCCAGGCACAAGGGACAGAAGGAATTCCACCTTGCAGCTAGTTCTCGCTGAAGCCCATGCTCCTGACCTCTGAGCCAGGTGAAGTCAACTCAGGGCTGGCCCCAGGAAAATTCTAAACTCAGAGAAAGCTGTCCTTTCCCTCCTTCCTTACCCCCATGGCCCTACTCTAGGGCCCTTGTGCTGTCCCCAGGACCTTGACCCTGCTCCTTCCTGCCTTTCTTGAGCAGCAGTCCCCTCCCCTAGTCCTTCTAGATTCTCTGGAGCCAGCTTGTCCTTGTTCCCAGCCCTGCTTGCCAGGAGACCGATGCCTAAGGGGATCACCTGATTTTCATTGACTGTGTTGCCCCCGCCCCCCCTAAAACATTTTTATTTACACAACTGTTAGAATGCCTTGCCTTAAGGTGGGAATCTGGTGATTATTGTCAAGAGCTAAGATGGATTCATCCATTGACATTTCAGCATTGGAGTCCAGGCAGGGAAGAAGCACAGGGAAGATGGCCTTGGCTCTGTCCCCACTTTCCTACCATGGCTACCCATTCTTGGGAAGGAAAACCGAGCAGGGTGACAGTCACCATCAATTAACGCTGCAACATATCTGTTACGTAACTGAATTTTCCAGGAATAGCTCTGAGTTGTGAGGCAGGGGTTATAAGGCCCATTTGTCAGGTGAGGAAACAGGCATAAAGATGAGTAGTCAGTAGTACTAACAGATCTCATGTCCCTAGTCCTGTACTCTTCCTGGGTTACACGATACTTTGACCCAGGCTCAAAGTTGCCAAAGTGAACATTTTGTAACTTTTAGGCTGGCAAAGTGACAGTAAAATTTTCACAGGTGCTGTAGCTCCTAGGGGGCTCCTTATTGGGCCATGCACTCCATTGGCACAGTTCAGTCTTTGAACTGAGAGGAGCTTCTGGAAATACATGGAGAGGACAAAGGGGAGAGGGGACCAGGGCTTTGACCTTTGCCTTAAATCCCAAATGAAAGGATTCTCCCCCAAAGAATTAAGGTAGCCCCTATTCTTTCTTCTTCCAGATTCCCACAACCTCCCCATTTGAGTCCTCAGAGGAGAGACTCAGCTCAGACACCTAGGCAAAGGAAGGGCTGCTGGTTCCATTTCTATTGACCCTTTTCTGTAAGTCCTTTCTCTGGCAGGATGCAGGCCAGGCGCTTGATTTTCGAAGGACAATCAGTTGCTGAACCCCAGCTGGGGCCCTGCAATTCTCCATGCTAACAGCAGAGGGCGCTCCTGACTTTGGAGAAGAATCCTGTCCCTGCTGCAGCCCCCTGGTCAGTCTGGCTTTTCAGGGGCTGGGTGCAGAAGGCAGGGGAGAGCAGTGCTTTGTGTGTGTGTGTGTGTGTGTGTGTGTGTGTGTGTGTGTGTGTGTGTGTGTGGCAGCGGGGGGGGGGGAGTCCTAGGCAGACTGAAAAGCCTGGGCACACTTGTGTGTCCCTGCTTCCTCCCTCTACGTGTCTCTGACATCTGCTCCATCTCCAGTGAAGGAAATGAAGGGTAGGGTGTGGTGGAAAGAGGAGAGATAGCTGAGCTGGGCTTGTGGAGACACCGCTGGCCACGTGGGTGAGTCATCTCGAATAGTGTCTTTATCTGAGAGCAGGTCAGACCTACAGCCTTCCCCAGCATTGCTCTCATGGGAGTGTCTAAGGCCCAACTCTAAGTGGGAGAAAGGATGGGAAGGGTTTGCAAACAGAACCATGCTCTAGAAATGCAAAGCACCGACTGGGCCTATTTGTGTGACTCCAGGCACATGATCGAGCCTCTGTGTGCAGAGTTCCTGCCCAACGTGAGGGATTGGATTAGAGAGTCATTTCTTCAACCCCTTGTAGGGCTAAGAGCTGGGATTCTGTGCCTGCAACTCCTCATTTCCTTCTGTGGGTGATGCGGCACGGGCACTCTGATGGCCACAGGCCTGCGGGCGTGTGCAGACTGAGGTTGCCCCTGTTAAGTCACACGAGGGTCCAGAGACGCTCCTGTGTTTCAGCTCCCACTTCCTGCCCACCGGAGAAAGAATCCCTGTGAAGTCCTTACATTCTGGAGATCAGTTGGTTGACGGTTAGCCAGGGTCGGATGCCAGAGTCATTTCACTCACTGGTGACACTCATGGGCCACACTCACTTTATCCGGATGCTCTGACGTAGGTGGGGCTTGAGTTGGGAGTGGGGAAGAGCCTGTGAAATGGTTTTACCTCCACCCAGGGCAGAGTTGTGGAAAAGGCTGGGGAAACCCCGGCTCTGGTTTTGGCTCTCTGTTGCCTTGCCTGGGCACACGGGGGTAATCGCTCAGCAGCTCCGAGCCTCAGTCGCCTCATCCACGAAATGAAAGCCTAGAGATGGTTTCCGTGGCCCTCTCCCATTCTTGTGTCTGTGCCGTGTGGACCCTTGTCAAACACGTCTAACATCTGGCTCTTTGGAAAAGGGAAGGCGAAGAAGGAGGAGGCTGGGAGGGAAGAGACAGTTTAGGAGGAGGGCAGAATGCATTGGATTCGTTTGCACCTGCTTGGAAGTGGAGGGCTGACCTTTACAGACTTGACCTCCTCATGCCCCAAGTCCTGAGGCTGTTGGGGGCTGAGCGAGGAGGTTTTGTACTTTTAAGAAAGTACATCTTGGTAGCAATCTGAATGTCCTGTCTGTCCGTTTATTTGGACAGAATATAACATCTGAAGACATTCAGGAACTGAAAATAGAGCACATCCAGCTTCGAAGGCCAAGCTGTGAGTGATGCACAAACACGCAACAAGAAAGGCAAGCGCGATGACACTCGCATTGTCAGTAACCATTTATTCAGCCCCTGCACACGCAAGGACGCACTCCTCAAGTCATGCCCGCGCAGGAGCCAACACACCTGCCGTAAGCCAGAGATCACACGGGGCCCCAAGGCAAAGAACCGTTTACCCGAAGCAGCGTCTCTTACAAGATACTAATAAAATACTTAGGCAGATTTTAACTTTAAAAACTCTGGAGGAGGAGGTGGAGGGGCGAGGCAAAGGGGCTGATGGGAATGGGTAAAGGCAGGCCTAATCACAAAGCACTTAGCCCACACGTCTGGGCTTCGGTGTAAGCACCATATTTCATGATACATTCAACCTGATTTTCCAACTCATTGAAAACATTCGCCAGCTGCTGCTGACTGACTCCGTTTATTGTATACATGAGCTTGCTCTAACAGGGCCCCCTGGAAAACAGTCCGCAGGGAGAGCTACAGATGAAAAGTGAGCTGGAGAACTCAGGGCTGGATGTTTTGACTGGGGGTGGTGGTGGGGAGAACACAGAGAACATACCCTGGAGTGTGAGGCAGGCCAGACGGGAGGGAAGGAGTTCTGGAAACTTCAGTGTGCATATCCTGTATAGGAACTCTTGTATTGGTCAGTGTGAACTTTCTTCTTCTTGCATCACACATATGCCCATATATGCATATGTGAAATGCATATATGCATATGTGAAATGACACACATGGATTTATAGCATCTCTTAGGAAAGCTCCCATGAGCTGGGTCCTTGGGCAGATACCCAAACTATCTGACTTGGCATCTGTGAAGAACAGATATCACCTTGCAAAGGTCCCCGTCTGTCTTAATGACCACCTCTTCAGGTCTACCAAGAATTCCTCTCCTCTCTTCTCCCAACTACCCCCATGCTGGGTCCCTGGGCATGCAAACATCCCCTCCTGTTCTTTTCTTGTCCTCCTCTGCCTCTGATGGCAGCTCCTAGAAGGAAGAGGACGCTGTCCCATGGGCACATCCGTTTGAATGGATGGGAGACTCTGGCATGTTGGAAGGTTAGATAGCACTCTTCATAGGAGCTGACACTGAGCCATGAAGCTAGGACAGAAGGTAGGGAAGAATTTGCAGGAAGGTGGAGGCAGTTCTGGGCAAGGCAGGAGGGGGACCTGGTCAGCCACGGGTCATGGACACTGACCCCTCAGCCAGTCAGTGTGGCCTGTTCATACTGTAGCCAACAATCAGCCCTCAGTCTGGGATGAAAGTTTAGCAAGTCCCCCAAATCGCCTAGAGACAGAAGGGACCTGAGCACTCCCACCCCACTATCCGAGACCCCTTTAACCTTTGCCTTTAAATCCAAAGCCAGGCCCCATTTTGCAAGTGCCCAGAGCAAGCCCTTCCGGTTAAGATGGGCTTCCCCGAGTCTGGCCAGGGGATCTGGCCCTTATATAGCTCTGTGAGGATAGAGGATAAACTCATCAGAACTCATCTGTATTAACCAGATTATGTGGCAGTGGATCAGCCAGACGGAGTGGAGGAGGCCTGACTCCCCCACGGGGCATCTGCCGCCAGCATCTCCCGCTCCAAGCACCCGGAGCTCACTTCATCAGTTGGTCTCTGGCATGTCTCCATCAGGTGGGAGGCGGGGATGATGGGTTCCTCTCACAGGCCTGGGCTGGGAGGGGGACTTGGCCCGCAGCCCCACGGTGAGTCAGAGAAGGCTGAGCTTGGACCTCTGTGTCCCCACTCCAAGGACCCTTGGGTGACCTCCCAGGATGCTGAATTCTGGTGCCTCTGCTGTGAATTATTGTTATTAACATTTACATAGTGCTTGCACACTCTGTTGGAATGTTCTCAAATATTCTAATAAATGACTGTGGAGGACAGTGTCTGTAGAATTGCAAAGATTTGACCTTCCAAGCTATAGAGGACAGCTAACAGACAGACCCGTTAGATGTTGACATAAAGGCCAAGGTCCAGAAGTGAAATGGAAGCTTGGTCATCCTGCCAATTAATAGCAGAATCATTTTCCATAACATACACCTTCTAGAAAGTCCCTGATCTCTGTGGTCTAGTATTTCCCTAGTTTTTACTTCTACTTCACTAGGTAGCCTCCATGCCAATTTCCTTTGGGAAAAAATATATCAAACGTCCCCACAGTGCTGCGCCCACCTCTGAAGGTCAGTTTGAGCATTGCTGATTGTCTGGACTCTAGGTTGGGGAGGAGGCTGGCTGGGCTTAGCAAGACCCTTAACACGCCTGGACCTGACCCTAAAGAATGAAAATCAAAAGATATGGAGAGATTTGTCTGCCCCCTCAGGGGATAGTCTTCCAGAACCACAACCCACTGTGTACTTGCTGAGAAGTTATTGTGCTCACGGTGCTGGGCAGTTAGTAGCAGGTTACACACAGCAGTAAGACTTAAGTTAGATCTAAGGAAGGAATTGCGGCTATCAGTACTGATAGAGTAAGAACAAATCTGTACTTACAATTTTTTTTTTTTAAACTTTACTTGAAAGCTTATAGTGCGAGGGAAGGATGGAATCCTTTTGGTGCATATTTTAAATAAAGGCTTAGGGATACGAATATTTTATTATCCTGTTAACATTTTTTAGCAGCCCTTCTTCTGCTTTCCAGGATGGTACTGTTGTATGATTTCTATGTAACACTGCCCCCCACTCCCTGCACTTCCCAACACACACACCTGGAGCTTGGAAGGCCTGGGTGATGGCAGTGGGAGGAGCTCAGTGACCTTGGTGACTGTCCTTGGGTGCAGGGACCGGGTTCTGTGAATCCTCCCTGAGCCCCTGTCCCTGGCAGGGCCCCCTTGTTGCCCCTACCAGGCAGGTTGCCCAGTACAAGTAAGTTCTGGAGGGATTGACCTAATTTCCAGAGTCTGAAGGGCGACAGGGGCCCCAGCCAGAACTCCTATAAATGGGTGAGAAACAGTGTCTATTAGAGAAATAAATAACATCTCCATAGGAGAGCAGGCCCCCTGAGCCCTTCCATCTCTCGAGGAGGGGGGCTCAGGCCTGAGCCTTACACTTTGGTGGCTCCTGAAGGGATGTCTGTCTTTCCATCGTCCTGTAGTTCTGACCATGCAGCCAGACTCCTGCCGCTCCTGATGGACCTCATGAAAGAAGGGAAACTTGGGGAGAGGTCTGGGCCAAGCTGAGGTGGGGGAGGGCTGAAGGCTGTGCTTGAGCCTCAGAGTTGAACTTGGAAGGGCTGCCAGCCCTGGGAGTCTCACACACACACACACACACACACACACACACACACACACACACACTCACACCCTGTCTGAGGTAGCTGTGACACCCAGTTATTAGGGAAACTGAAGCTTAGAGAGGTAAAGTAATCTGCCTGAGTTTGCCCAGCTAATAAATGGACAAAGCCAGAACTGAAACCCATTTGCATGCGTTTTTCAAATCAAATTCTCTTTCTACTCCTCTGGAGCTGTTCCAGATGTAAGAAGCATTAGAATCACATGGGGATTTTGTTAAAATGTAGATTCTGATTCTGTAGGTTTAGGGTGTGGTCAGAGATTCTGTATTTCTAATAAGTTCCCAGGTAATGCCAGTGTTGCTCTCGGTGGAACACATTTTAAGAAGCAAGGATACACTGCAAATACCTCAAAGGGGCTGACCCTGGGGAGCAATGCCCACAGAATGGGAAGCTGAGATTATTCTGGAAAATAGGGCAATGTAAATGGCAAGACTGGCTCAGGTCTCGGGGGAGGCAGACAGGTCGGGGGTGGGAGGAAAGGGCAGGTGTGCAATCTGCCCCCTACCCTCCCAGACACGTCCTACTCTAAACTTTGCGCTGGCCAGGTTTCCTGACATGGGTATAAGTTGTGTTTGTCTCAGTGGACACCTGGAGTCAGGAGGGGCATAACATCTGTCAAGTTTCATTTCTGGTCCAAAATTCTAACTTGCCAGCTTGTTCATTCATTGCGTGACTCAGACCCTCTGGCAGGTTGACTTTCCCAAAAATGACTGCAACAGTATCTCTCATCCCAGGTGCTATTCTTACAATGGGACTTTGCAGCTGGAGCTGGAGGCCAGTATTCCTTCCCCGTGAATCTGAGCCGATGGGTGATTACAGCTGAGGTGATGCTATGTGACTCTTGAGGCCAGGTCATAAAAGGCAGCACATCTCCCACCTGGCTTCCTTGGGACACTTACTGTTGGAACCCAGCCACCGTACTGTGAGGGGTCCCAAGCAGTCCCTGGAGAGGCTGTGTGCAGGTAGGAGTTCTGGCCGTTGCAGGTGAGGCGCGGCCCGCAGCCAGACGTGTGAGTGAACAGGTCCCCAGCGATCCCAGAGTCCGGTCATTGAGTGCCTCTGCTCTTAGACTCTTTCTGGTGGAGACCTCAGACATTCTTGCTGCACACTTTTCAAATTGCTGACCAACAGAATCTCTGAGCACGATAATGTGGTTGTTTTTTAATGCAAGTGCATTTGTGATGGTATGGATGCAGCCACAGTAACCGGAACGGGCCCCGAGTAGGGGCTGCCTGAGGACAGCTGGGTGACAAGGCTCAGGGGACGGTGGGGAAGTGGCTCGACCTAGGTCCGCGCAGCACTTTACACTATAAAGCTGCTTTTCCACACTACGGACCTCTCAGCAATTCTCGTTTTCTAGGTGGGAAAACCCTGTTTTCAGGGAGTCTTCACGCCACGGCTCACTTGCTCAAGGCCACGTAGAGGCCGAGGCAGCTCTAGGGTGACCCTCAGACCGGACTCCAGAGCCAGAGCTCTTTCCATGAAACCCATACTGCCTCCGTCAGCACTTGACCAATAATATGTCGCTGCCTGGCGCGGAGCCACGGCTGGCTGGAGACCTCCCCTCTGCGTGATTAGTTTGCATTTTGTGCTGTTAGTACCCATCATGGGAGAAGAAAAATCATGAATATTGTTAATAAACGGAGTCAGAGGAAAGCACTAGAACAGGGCAGGTGTTATTTATCAAATGTGTGGAATAAGTTAATCAAGAAAAATCAATCCTGGGCGGGTTATTTGACGGGCGGGTAAGTGAAAGCGTGGAGCCATGGCTCACGAGTGCTCCAGAGTTTGAAGGTAAGTAGAGTAGTGAGCAGCTTTGAGGGTCTTGGAGCCTATTTGGCAGCCGGTGTTTTTTCACAGTCTCTGTATCTGCCCTGGGGGAAGCAGCTCCCACGGGAGGGGGGCGGTGCAGGGGCAGTGCTGTGGGGTGGGTTTTATCTGGACTGCCCTCCCTGCAGGGACCCCCTGCTCACCTTCCTGTTTGGATGGGACGGAAGTAGTCCCCTTCTCCTTGAGTCACAGAAAGGGAGATTCTTCTCTTTTTGTCTTCCGTCTTTGGGTTTCTGGTGAAATGAATCACTGTTGCCTTCCTAAAGCTCTTCTAGCTCAGACCTTCCAGACGTCAGAGACAGCATGTTAGATGGTGTGGTAGTTCTGTGGCTCATCTTGTTGAGCCTATAATACCCGATTGTTTGATAAAACACTAACCAGGGTGTTGCTGTGAAGGCATTTCGTAAATGTGGTCACTGTCTACACTTACCTGACTAGGTAGATTACCCTCAATAATGTGGGTGGGCCTCATCCAATCAGTTGAAGATGTTAAGAATAAAAACAGGCTTCCCTGAAAAGACGAAATTCTGCCTCAAGAAGGCAGCATCAAATGCTGCCTAAGTTTGCAGCTGGCTTCATAGATTTTCTCCTTACTGGCCCCATAATGACATGGGCCAGTTCCTTAAATGCATGCACAGACACATCTCCTATTGGTTCTGTTTCTCGGGCGAACACTGCCTGATACGGATGCTACCCTGAGTGCATCATGTTGTCCCAACATTTTTTATTCTCTGTGACAACAGTTTTGATCTGCGGGTTCAAGTGGGGGGACGACCGTGGTGGCGGCGTGGGTGGGAGGTGAGGCTGACATGCAGACACACATGCACGTTTTGCGAGCCATGTTGTGTGTGCGCTGTTTCCTGCTGGTGATGGGGAGGGTGTGGTGTAGGGGAAGAGCGCCTGGCAGAGGGTCAGGCCAGTGCTGAGGCCTTGGTTCTATGACTGACTATTGCTCTTCTGTAACGTGGAGAGAACTCCAAGAAAGATTAGGGTAATTGAATAGGGTTATGGACAGAGAAAGGCAAATCCCATAGGATAGCACTTGTGTGTGGAACCTTAAAAAAAAAGCCAGTTTCATAGAAACAGAATAGAATGGTGGTTGCCAAGGGCTGGGGGGAGGGTAGGAAATGGGTGATATAGGTCAAAGGGTACAAACTTCCAGTTACATGTAGAAGTTCTGTGATTAATGTAGAGCCTGGTGACAATAGTGAAAAAATGGTATTGTACACCTGAAACTTGCTGAGGGTAGATCTCAAGTATTGTCGTCTCTCTCTCTCTCTCTCTCTCACACACATGCACACACACGTTAACTACATGAAGTGACGGATGTGTTAATTATCTTGATCTCAGTAATCACTCCCTAACGTGTGTGTAGATCACATTATCCCATTGTATACTTTGGATATTTATAATTGTGTTTGTCAGTTATTCCTCAATAAAGTTAAAAAAAATTTAAAAGAGGGGAGGGGGGTGGGGGATTGGGATAGGCCAGTGATGGGTATTAAGGAGGGCACGTATTGTATGGTGCACTGAGTGTTACACGCAAATAATGAATCATGGAACATTGCATCAAAAACTGGGGATGTATTGTATGGTGACTAATATAACAAAATAAAAATTATTAAAAAAAATAAATAGGAGGCAATGTTTTATTAAACTGTATCCAGGAATCAAAAAAAAATTAAAAGAAAAAGAAAGAAAACAGGTAATGGAAGTCAAAGGATTTTTGTAAAACAATATACACATGTGATTTGGTACCTCTTAATTTTTTAAATCCCATATGCAGTCCACAAATTGTCTTAAGTAATTATTGTTTGGAGAGAGTATGACCAAGGGTGGACATGGGCTTAGTTTTCCTTACTCTGCATGATAGTTCTGCAGAGTTCAAACCAGAAGAGAAACAACTGGGGGCCATTTGTCAAAATGGTTAGTTTATTTTTAAAAAGATTTTTATTTATTTGAATGAGAGAACATGAACAGGGGGAGGAGCAGAGGGAGAGGGACAAGCAGACTCCATGCTGAGCATGGAACCCCATGCAGGGCTTGATCTCACAACCCTGAGATTGTGACCTGAGCCAAAATCAAGAGTCTGGATGCCAATTGACTGAGCCACCCAGGCACCCCATGGTTACTTTAAATGAGGTGTATCAGGGATGCAAATAGGAAGCTACTGGGCTTGTCATAGGCAACACTGGGAAGTACAAACCCAGCTGGGAGGAGCTTTGGTCAGGCTTTCGGGCTGGGGCAGGGCAGAGCTAGCTCCCTGGTGTTCCTGTCTCCACTTGCTTCATTTACGCTGCTTGCCTTGACTTTTCAGAGTCAGTGATCCTGAAGATTTGGAGGCATGATAGGACTCAGGAGAATGCTCTTGGACAGTGACCTGTTCCCACCTGTAGTAAGGGCTGAGGATTGTACTGTGAGGAAGGGGAAAGGTCCACATCATGAGCTGAGATGCTTATAGGATGTTTCAGTCGGCAGAGTGGTGTGCAGAGTGCCCTGAGCCTCAGCTCCCTTATATGTGGGCCTTTAGGGCCATATGACATACCCGTCTTTTTTTTTTTTTTTTAACTCCTTGCTTGCTTGTCTCTTGCACTAGGCTATGAGTTTTATGTGGTCAGAGGCCATTGTGATCTGTATCCTGGCATATGTTTAATGAATAGATAAATGAAGTGCTAAGGATGCTCAATCCACTGGGCATCATTTTCTGTGGTTATATTCTTGTATGCACTGTTCCAGGGGCCCCATAGTAGAGGCAGAGAGGAAAGGGGAGGGGAGGGAAAGAATGGGGAGATAAAGAAATAAGGAAAATAACTCCTATCCTTCAGGGATTTGCAACTTCCATTGAGGAAGTCAAATGTACTCCTACAGTGCAAACCGTTTGCTCCTCTAAAACGTAATGAGCTTCATCCTGCAGCATCTCATTGGTGAAGAATCCGCAGCCAGCCTGGGAGCAAGCCCGAGGCAGTCTTCGGAAGAACAAACCTGGTGGTGCAGGGGCATTGGGAGACCGGGTGCATTCTGGATGGGCTTGAGTTGGGTCCCTCAGGGCTAAATCTGGAGGGAGTGGGATTGGAGAGGGCCTCCAATCGGGCACTGGCCCTTCTCTGAGCTCCAGGTACACTGGCAAACTGGGAAGATGCCATCTCTGCATCCAGCTAAGATCGATGTCTCTTCCTGCCCATCTCAGGCTGTCAGGGACCCTCTTCCTTAGAGCACATTCAGGCGGCACAGTCTTGCATTAATTTAGAGCTAATTGTCAGGTAATGAATTCGATTTGGCTCACCATATTGAAATCCCTTCTGCTCCCAGCTGAACACCAGTAAATCATTTGCATCACAAATCTCTTTGCTGGATGCTCAGCTTGGCCAAGCTGTTGCTCAGGCCCTCTCTTGGCTCCCCACATTCTTGGATCTTTGAGAGCAGCTGAAAATCGTCACATCTCCATGTTCAAGATGTAAAGCTGGACCCACCCAAACAAAGTTTGGGTATTTTTGAAAAGTCTAGAACAATGGTTCTCAAAATGGGGTCCCCTGAACCAGCAGCATCAGCATCCTGGTAACTCATTAGACATGAAAGTTTTCGGGCTCCATCTCCCAAACTAACTGAATCAGAAACTGGGGTGGGGCCCAGCAGTCTGTGCTTTAAGAAGCTCTCTGGGTGATTCTCTGAGGACCACTAGTCTACCTAGAACATTCCCTAGGCCCACCAACATGTCCGTGTCAGAATTCCTCTCAATTCACTTTAACTCTCTGCAAGGCCAGCTTCCCTTTCTAGAGCTCTGGATTTTTTTTAGGGGCTTCTGAATTTATTTCTCTTCTACTTCTGTTTTAGCTAGAATTAGATTCAATTAGAGAGAAAAAAAGGACAAATGTAAGTGAGTTAAAATAGAAGTTCTAATGTAAAGAGGTTGGGGATAGTGTGTAGCTAACCCCAGCACACTCTAAGCCAAAAGTGGGTGATGGTTTAGTGAAGCCAAAGAAAAGACCCAGGAATCCAGATATAGTTTATTGGGAAAACTTATGTACAGGGAGTCTGGGAGTGCCTGACTGGATAAAGCATCCACTGCTGAGGTCTACATGCCTCAGGGTTTCATAGCATAGCAACTAAGCCTTCCCCTCCTCACACGGCCAGAGTTCCAAAGAGATCAGGGCCTGCCAACTTGACATTCTTCCTTACAAGGGAGATGCTGTAGGTTGGCCACCCCAGAGCCCCTGACCTTGAATGCTGAACATGTTCTCCTCACATTCTGCTGATGGGAATATAAGGGAGAATGGATCCCTTCATTCTCAAGATAGTGATTAACAGGGGTGTTCAGGGTGTGGTTGTACAAACCAGCTATCCAGCACGTACCATGCAGATAGGCAGTCCAAAACCGGCTGCTCTGCCATCATTAGCATGCCATCTCATGGTCCAGGATGTCTGCTCAGGATCCAACCATCATATCTGCACTAGAGTTGGCTGAAAGAGGAAGAGAGAAGGGCACAGTCCTTCCTTTGCAGACACTTCCTGGAAGTTGTACACAGTACTTCCATCTTATATCTCACTGGTCAAAACTTAGTCACTTGGCCATGACCGCCTGCAAGGGAGCCTGGGAAATGTAATTTTTATTCTGGGTGTTCATGTGCCTGGGGGAAAAAATCAGGAAATTTATTTCTAAAGAAGTGGAAATCAGATATTGGCAGAGACAATTAGTCACAAATGACGGTCTGTGCTACAACCTTTGAGATCTGTTTCAAAGTCTTTGGGCAAGTTCTTTCCCACGTTTGTCACACACTTGTGTCTGCTTCACAGCACGTGTATTTCAGGAGGCATTCCTCTATCACCATGAGCATTTATTTCCTGACAGCCCCCATACCTGTAGCCTACTACCTTTGATTCCTACTGCCTATCAATCCATCTAATTCCTGTGAAATCGTGATCCATGGTTAGTCTGTAAATGTCTAGAAGCCAGTGTTTAGGCTGGTGGAGCAGGGGTGGAGCTGGGCTGAGTCCCTCAACTCCTTCAGGACCCCAACTCCTCCCCTGTAAAATGAGGGGATAGGAGATGGTCCCTGAGGTGCCTCCCGGCTCTAGCATGCCGTGGTGCTCTTTTTTTAAATTTCCGTTCCTGACGTTTATGACTGTCCTCAGGGTGAGAAGGCAGTGAGCCCTGACCAGCTAACTACCAGATGAACTTGGCAGCATTGGTTACAAATGAAGGTGTGGACTGCAAAGCTGGGAAGTACAGCTCGGGGCCTGATCTGGTTGATGACTTTTGAGAAATCGGTTCTGGAAATGAGAAATGTGATTTGTGTAAAAATGAGGGAGGTCTTGCAGAGAACCCTGTAAGGTGGGTGCTGATAGGGAGCTTATTTATTTAATGTTGCCCCTCCTTGCTCCAAGCTCCATCCCTACTTACTTCCACCTCCATTTTACCGGTTTGGAAAAACAAACAAAAAATAACCCTGAGGTCCCCAAAGAGGGGAGATAATTTGATTTAAGTCTTACAACCAGCCAATGAAAGGACAGAATTGATGGTGACTTCCTGTTTGTGACCCAAGGGTCACCAAAAGGGCACTGGTACACGTACATACAAATGTCCTCTTTCTCTTTATTCTAGATGAACCTGGCTGGAAGTAGTTACTTAAACGAGATATAGAGATTGGACCTCTATAAACCTCAGTTTTCTCATCTGTTAAATGGAATTAAAAACCACTTTCACAATTCTTAGGAGGATTAGCCAAAAAAAAAATGTACAGAAAGCCCTTGACATTTTTGCAGGTGCACCATAAATGTTTTCTCTTTTCTGGAGATATGTATTTAAGTGGATTCTTAGGCATGATGGTCCATAAGCAGACCTACCATAGTTTACCTGAACATCTGCTTACCTGAGCAATTACTTTTAGGGACCCCCCCCCAACAAACATTGAGTCCACACCTGAGATAAACTGAACTTTGTGCCTGTGATCTGAGCAGGGGAGGACAAGGGAACCAGAAATGATTGACACTTCTATGTCCTGAGCATGGCAGGTGCTCTATATGGCTTATTTATCACAAAATTCTGATAATTGTTCATCAGTCTGTCCAGAGCAAACTTAGCGCTAGGGTCAGCGCTAAGGATTTGGATTTGGGCTAGGTTTGTTGTAATCATTTCACAAATGAGGTCACAGATGCCCGGAGACATAAGCAACTTGCCCTCATCCCGTGGGGGGCGGTGAGAGTTGTGAGCACTGAGGGCAGGTCCAAGTGGGACAGAGAAGAAGGAATTCTGATGTGGGCTGGGGAGGGAGGGAGAGATGGGGCTGAGCTGGGGGGTGTATGGGGGTGAGGGGATCCAGAGGGCCCATGAAAGGGTAGGTGGCTACTTCCCAGCTCTGGTGGGGGCCACTCTTAGTCTTAGTATTCTTAGTAATCTGTAAAAATGAATTGTCTTTCATAAAGCTTGTTTCTTGGGATTAAAATTAATCTTAAGTAGAGAGAGGGAAATCCTTTCTTTGAGCATAGAATGCCAAAGACACTTTTCTGGATATTCTTCAGTAAGCCTGTTGCTTACTGCTAACCCTGAGAGATGGTGTATTCCTATAAAAGGTGTGGGCAAATGAAGCGTCTGCTGATGTGTTCATTTCCCTCATTAATATCCCATAAACTTCAGGATCACGTTCAAACCCTGACGTGGGACCTGTGAGACTTCTGACTACTGCATCAGCTGGTCACCTGCTCCATTCGCAGTCTCTGACCCCATCCCCATCCTTCATACAAGCAGGGACCTCTGCCTATAGGCAGACATCTTGCCCTGCTAACTACTGCCCAGTCCCTCCGCTGTCACCTTCCTGGGGAGAGTAGCCTCTTCCAGCTCTGTCAGTGAGCTAGCTGGTGCCTCTTCTCAGTGCCCACTCCACCAGAGCACTGACCACTGCATCAGAATTGGCTGTTGGTGTCCTTTCTCCTTCCCCAGGGAGCCTGAGTCTTAGCCATCTGTGAATCCCCGGTACCTGGAGGCCAGTAAGTGCTTGCGTACATTGAATTTAATTGATTATTTTGCAATCTCCGACATGAGAATCAGTCATTTGCAAACTGAATACTATGGGGAGGGATATAGAAAATGTGTGGCAAGTTTTCCCCTTCTCTGGGAATCTAGTCTCCATGGTGAGGTGGGATTGACCCAGAGAACAGGGCCCACAATCTATCAGGCATGTGGCCCAGACCACTGACACCTGCAGGTTTCAGAGGTGAGGCCGATTCCCAGCAGCAGGAGCCATCAGATAAACAGAGTCTTAGAGACAGTCTGGGCTGGGTCTGCAGCGGTGGGGGAGGCGCAGGAGTGATGGTGGCGAGGGGGAGAACTGGCTGAGATGAGTGGCCAGTGGAATAGTGCCAAGGGGTGGGAGGGTGCAAAGGCCTCAAAGCCAGAACAGGATTTTGATATCATGAGAAATAGGGAGCCATGGAGGGTTCTCCAGCAGGGAGAAACAGGATGAAGTTGTGTTTGGGCAGGTGAGTACGGGAAAGTGGTGAGCAGAAGAGACCGGGAGAAGGGAAAGAGGTGAGAGGGGCTGCCGCCATCTGACTTGCTCCATATCTGCTCTACCTCACGCCTCTTCCACACGGCTGTTGACTGAACGCAGCCCGCACATGGGCTTGAGGAGCTTCTTCCGTGTGTTTTCTTTCTTTCTTTCCTTTTTCCTTTTTTCTTTCTTTCTTTCTTTCTTTCTTTCTTTCTTTCCTTTCTTTCCTTCCTTCCTTCCTTCCTTCCTTCCTTCCTTCCTTCCTTCCTTCTTTCAAGATTTATTTATTTATTTATTTGAGAGAGAGAGCAAGCGAGCATGCGAGTGAGCATGGGGAGGGGCGGAGGGAGAGGGAGAGAGAGAGACTCTCAAGCAGACTCCCTGCCAAATGCAGAGCCCAATGCAGGGCTCGATCCCATGACCCTGAAATCACGACCCATGCAGAAACCAGGAGTCGTCGGACACTTAACCGACTGAGCCACCCAGGTGCCCTCACTCATCCTTTCAAAACGTTTTCTGTTGCTCCCTACCGTGCTCCAGTTCCTGTGGTGGTGCTGGGGTTGCAGACGCCTGCCCCCAAGGTCCGTGTAGATGAGGGCAGACATTATGAAAATAGACATGGCCACCTGACGACCTCTCACCTGTGCTCTATCACTTAAAGAAATTATTATGTTATGTATATGAGCTCTAGTCCTCTGCTCCTCGTACCCTCTGGTCTCCCCACTCCCTTTGATTTGCTAGTTTTCTCCAGGGGGCTACCTTCTAAACAGTGTGCACTGAGCTGTGGGAAGTGGAGGTGCTCTGAGACATGGTGGGGAGGATCCTTGAAATGCTGATGGAGTCGAATTCCTTCCCTGTCTCCCTCCCCTGCCCTTGGGTGCCTGCCCACCAACTGTCCTGCACTACCCCCAGCTGGGGCTGTCTGCACACGCTGGGGCTCAGGGCAGAGACTCTGCTGAGAAGCGCTTTGAGATCTCAGCCCCCAGATGCTAATCTCTGGTGGCTCCCAGAGCCCACCAACTCCTTACCCTCCTCGTCCTTCTTCATTTGTCCCTTGGGCTTCATTCCTGAGACTAAGGAAGGGAGTCAGAGGCACAGAGAAAGATGCTCAGAACCCCCTGGGCTCAGTCCCCTGCATGCGCACCCACCCAGCAGCACTCCCTTGAGGTTGAGACTCTCCAAAGAAGCTAGGGTCAAAGCACATCCCCTCCCTCTGGGGTGTCTTGACCTCGTTAGAGTCAGCCGGTCAGTTACTGGTTGGAAGCCATCTCTGATAGAACTGGTTGGTCTGGGCAGAGACAGGCACAGGTACCAGGGATGACAGAGCATGTCCTACATACTAGGCTATGGCACATGCATCACCCCGCTCAGCCACCATGTAACCCGGTTATCTGTTCCTTATCCAGCCCAGAAGCATGTGGGAATCCAGGCTAAGGTCTGGATTAGGTTTATTATATTAATTTCATACATGAGGCAATGAAAGCTCAGAGAGGGGAAACTACTTTGCCATGATCACACGGATCCTGGCAGTCTGGGGTTTGCCGCTCTTCTGAGGGCGCCCACGCTGGTGCAGAAATGCAAGCTCCTGATGGCCTGCCAGCCTGGAATGCTCCCCCACCTCTGCCAGGGTTTCCCAGCTTCACCTACACAGCGTGCCTCAGAGCACTTCTTTCTGTGCCCTTGCAGGCACTTGCTAACTTAAGCCTGCACTCATGAGGCCCTGGAACATTCTCTTTTCTATACATAGCAATGGAAAATGTTGCAGAGCAAACATAGACCCCTGCAGAGCCACCAAGGAGATTCATTTAAGTTGGCATCAATTTTGCTAGNNNCCTGCTGAAATATTTGCCAATCTGGCCAAGATTTTGAACTGCCTGGGGTCCAGAAACACCTCTTCTCTTTAATGTTGTCCTTGAATGAGATCAAATTGCCAGAGGTTGCAGAGGCTCCATTAGGTGGTTTTGGCTCCCTTGACTTTGGGATCCAAGCAATGTGATATACGCATACCATGCTTTGCTTACGTGGTTTTCCTTTATTCTGTCTTTCAAGCTTAAAAGTTGCTAGCTGAAGTCTGGCATGCCAGGAATGCTGTGCGCCAGGGTCCAGGCACTGGGGACCGGGGCCTCCCTCTTGGTTGGCATCCTCACTGGGCTCCCCGGGGCTGTGTACGAAGTATATTGTCTTGGTTGTTGCTTGTGGCCACTGTGTGTGGTGAGCCAGGCTGAAGATTATTATCTCTAGTTTGTAGTTCAGTGACATACCCAACTTGCCAAGGCCATCCACAGACCCAGGCCTTCTGCCCATGGCCGAACTCTCCCCTTTGTCCTCTCCACAGAGCCTCCCACAACCCCATGTACACTCACAACCCAGTCTCTGTGTTCTCTACCACCTCTCCTTAAAGGAATCATGTAGATATGACAGAGATAGGACCCTGAAGGGGACACAGGCTGTCTCTGTTGTCCCCTGAAGTCATCTCATTTCACACAGGCCAACTTCACAGCTGTCCACTGTCACAGGCCTGCCCTCACAGGACGCCTGCGTGGGCCTCTCAGTGGAGTCTTTCCTTTCTCTGCCCACCCTGAGCAAATCTTACAGATGCACCCATCCTCTCAGATTCTGTCGGTGACCAGATAGATCTCAGAAGGAGAGGTAAATTGTCCCGAAGACTATCCTTCTTGCAGGGTTTGATGGTGGACTGGGGGCAATGAGCAGCCCTGGGCTCCTGTAGATACTTGCCAGCCCAGCGCCTGTCTTTACCCTGCACCCCAACAACTTGTTTATACAAGTTCCCTCATGCTTTCTTGCCATCTTGGTTACTTCTGATGAAGATTGGCCATTTTTCTGTCACTGCAGAAGAACGTCTTTATGATGCCCCAGGGGGGTACCTGACCCTATGGTTGAAAAGCAGAGGGCCAGAGGACTGGGCCAGTGTGTTCAAGCCTGATCCAGGTATCCCTTCCAGCCCAGGCAGGCAGTGGTGTGGACTCTAGATCCAGGGTGTCTGGGTTTGAACCTGGCTCTGCCACTCCCTCGCTCTGTGATGTTGGGCAAGTTACTCACCCTCTCTGTAGCTGATGAGTAAAATGTGAACACATTAGTACCTGTGTCCAAGTACTGAATGAGTTAATGCTTATAAAGCACTTAGACCAGTGCCAAGCACATGATAAATCCTCAAAACGTCCTAAAACGTTTGAGCTATTGTTGTAATTCTGATGCTGCTGCTATCTTGCTATTGCCATTCTTGGCCATCTTAATAACAACACGTATTAGGTACAGTGCACTCAGTTTAAAAAGTGCTAATACACTATCTCACTTCTTCAACATCGGTGAAGGTTATGGGCAAAGCCCAAGGTCTCAAAGTCAGGGAGGAGGCAGTGCCTGGTCTTAAACTTGGTTCCAATTTTTTTTTTCCAAATATCTTTATATTACTCAATGCCACCTCCTATAAAATGGGAGGGAAAGCTGTGAATGACTCAGCAAGACCACTCCTAATTACTGGGGAAGAAAAACACCTCTGAAGAGATCTCATTTAGAGGATAGCATGTTTGGAAAAAAATAATTACAAACGAAATCTGAAGCCCATCCCAGAGCCAGCTGCAATTCTTTGCCAGCCTTTGGAGTTCAAAGAGGGAGACTTAAGGAAGGTCTTGAGGAGAATTACTTAATTTAGAGCATTGGAAACCCAACAATTATTTGCTTAAAAATAGAATTTGCTGAAACAACTTCCAGCTTCTTATTCTTCTTACTGCATAATAGAGTAATTAGTAATTTGTGTCACTCCAGTAATTTTTCTCCTTCTCATAATCACCAACAGTGATACTGTTGCCATGCTGGGGTTCCAGTACACACACACACAACACTGACACACTCCCTCACTCATACACAGACACACACAGACACACACACTGATATTCAGACACGCACTGACACATTCCCTCACTCACACACAGACACACATACACACTGACACTCAGACACACATTGACACTTTCCCTCACTCACACACAGACCATACACACACACTGACACTCAGACACACACTGACACATTCCCTCACTCACACACAGACACATACACACACATTGACACTCAGGCACACACTGATACACTCACACAGACACACTGACACACTCCCTCACTCACACACACACACACACACACACACTGACGCACACAGAGACACACTGACACACTCCCTCACTCACACACAAACACACACACTCACACACTGATACCCTCACACACAGACACACTGACACGCAGACATACACACACTGACACACACACAGACACATACACACACTGATACACTCACACACACATATTGACACACGCCCTCACTCACACATAGACGCAAAGACACACACAGATACACACACTTACTCATATCCGTTCCCTGGAAGAAGGTGGATGTGAGAGTCTGTTGTGTCGTTGTGGTTGTTGGAGTGAAAAGTCTGTGGCCCCCCCTAATTTATCCCTTACTGTATGGATCAGACACTCTGAGTGTGGTTTTCATAAGAAGTAGAAACAAGAACAGAGAACTGTCAGAAGATTTCTGAGTATCTTGCAGAAGCTATCATTGAGCATGGTGAGCACCTACATATGCGCCACTAAAAATCAGGACTTTCATCTGACAAAGGGCATTGTCCTGAACGGTGGGTCTTTTGAAAACCCCCACATTTATTTGTACATTTGTTAGATTGAAAAGGATGAAACTGTGTAAAAATGTGGACACTCCAAGAAAGTCCAGAGTGGAATTATAAGGGAAACTTCCATGTGTTTTAATACCTACTGTGGGCTAGATATATAATCAGCTGTTAGAAATCAAGCAAATACTCAACAATTTGGAGCAAAGCAACAATAATAGGGATTTTATCCCTAAGTTTATCTGACTGAGTTTCTAAGAGGCTTTCGGTGACTATTGGAAAGCAGAGAGAGGAAGTTTGAGGGATTATTCCTTTCCGTGTTTATCATGTAATAATCTCTTGTATTCAAATTACTATACTATATAAATAGTACTGTTGCTAACATTTATTGACTCTTCATCATGTCCCAGGTGCTGTACTAAGAGGTTACCTGCATTTTATATATATCCTTTGATCGATTTATGAGTTAGGTATTATATTATTCCCATTTTATAGATGAGGAATGTGACAGAGACCATGTTGCGTGCCCCAAATCAATTCTTCTCTTTTTTTCCATTGTAACAAAACCCAGATTTTATTTAGGGTGGCAGTATGCCATGCGAATGGCCTACACTTTTCCCCCTCCCTTTAAAGCCAGATGTAGCCACATAACTAACTTCTGGCTGATGGGATAGAAACAGGACTGTGTGTGGACCGTCAGGGAAGTTTCCCCTAAAGTATCTCAGGGGCACCTGGGTGGCTCCGTCGGTTATGTGTCTGCCTTTGGCTCAGGTCATGAACCCAGGGTCCTAGGATCAAGCCCTGCATCAGGCTGCCCGCTCAGCAGGGGGTCTGCTTCTCCCTCTTCCTCTGCCGCTCCCCCCTTTCATGCTTTCTCTGTCTTTCTCTGAAAAAAATAAATAAAATCTTTAAAAAAAAAGTATCTGACTCAGCCGGGAGGTGTACCCTTTGTGTCGTCTCTCCTGCTTTACACTCCCTGCAGCTGTGAGAGCCGACACGGTATTGTTTCCACCAGGGGCTGAATTGGCAGTTCAGTCCCACTTGTCTGTTGAGAGTTACTAGAAAAGCTAGATAAAGTACATCTTTAAAAATCTGTTTGAAAGAATCTGAGAAATCACAAGTCAATGAAGAATTATTGGGCCGAGTTGTTTGAGAAGAGGGAAACCCAGTGAGGTGAGCCTGGCCCTTCTGGCCAGTTTTCTCCTATGAATGTCTGGCAATTCCAGTTGACGTGGCTGAAGGGCTAAGATGCTGAGCAGAACTTTTGGCAAACTTAGGGAACTAGGCGCATGTCAGGGGTGGAAGGCTCTGATAAAACCCCATGATCTGGGTTAAGACCATGAATGGTTACATCTTTGGAATAACATGAAGCAGGAACAGTCTGTCCTGGCAGGCACTGAAGGCAACTTCGGGTCACCTCAATCCCTGTTTGGATTGATGCAATCTGGGATTGGTAGTGCCCCATGTCTCCTGCCGGAAGCAAATGTAAATTCTCTCTGAAGAAAACACATTAGCAGAAGCCTCAAATTATCTCAGTCAAACAAGGCAGGGGAAGAGGATGGAGAAAATTTTGACTTCCAAAATGGCGGAGTAAGAACCTCCAAAAATCTGTTTCTGCTTAAAAGTGATAAGAGGTCTGGCGAAACCTGTCATATATTACACCTCTTGAGGGCCGTAGCCCTCAACAGCAGCCAAAAGCACCTCAGAGCCCCACATAGTGATAATTATTTAAGGCATATTTTGTATCCTGCAGGGTGGGATGGCACACCATCCTTGAAGGGTCACATCTTCAAGCTGGGTCCCAGCCAAACACTAAACAGGTCATCCTTCTATCAGATCTTGTAGCTCTTGTGAAATCTAGTTCCTTTATTCCCTTAACTCAACCAACACTTTACGGGATACCTTGTACCCGTCTCTAGATATTGGTCTGGGGGGTGGTACAAATCCCAAAGGGAGCATGTGCTGTCTTATAAGAGAGGAGTCTGTATCCATCCTCAAACTATCCTGTGCATACCCATGCATGGTTGCTCTGGTCCTGAAGAAATGACAATTTGATAAGAAAACCCACAGGTAAATGAATTAACCACTAAAGAGGGTAGATTCTGTGTGGTCTACTTAGCTCCATTTTAGAGGATGGTCTAAGGAAGAGACAATAGCAAAATGTCGCAAAGAGGAAGAAAATGGCTCAGCTATAAAAATGCCATATAAAATCTGTATAGTCTATGCAGTGTTTTGAGTGGCACCAACCTATTTCTTCTGAATTTGGTAGAAGTTATGGTTCTTAACATACGAAGCATATATCCCTTATTGCATCTCCAAGGACTCCTGCTTGGAAGGAAACCCTGGGCACAGGAAGCTAGGACAAGGAAGAACCATATGCTCACACCCCTGGTGCTTTGTTCAAGGGTTCATATTAATCTAGCAGTCCATCATTCTCTCTGTCCTTATCATTTCCTCAGAGTTGAGGCCATCCAGAAGAGTAGAATAGAAGAGGGAGGTACAGTGTATTTCATTATTTTCATAACAAAATATGGGATGCTTTGGGATGCTTACTCTTTCACATTTATTCCTGTACTTCTGCTTTCCTTTCTAGGATGGACTCTACAGAAGGGACGGGAGGAGGGATATGGACAGACTTCAGTGACCTTATACTTTGGTGGGAGGGAGCCTTCCTAGCCTTCTTCTGTTCTCTGGGGGTGCGCTGACAACATAAAAAAATATGTAGCATTAGATCATAGAATAAACATCAATAAATAACAAAAGCAGAGATTGGATAGGCCATATTTTCTTACCATAATGAAATCATCTCAGAGGTAACAGAAACACTTCAAGCACTTGGAAATTTAAAAATACTCCCCCCAAAATTACTAAGTGAGAGAGGACATTTTCAGTATGCAACAGTTCAAAAATAAAAACATTATCTTTAGTTTGTGGGATATAGTCAATGCTGTTAATTCAAGGCATAGGCATAGCCTTAAAAATGTGTTTTTAAAAAATTAAACAAGAAAAATAAAATAATTAAGTAATAATCTGAAGAAACTAGAAAAAGAACAGTCAATCAGACATAAGGAACTCAGTACTGAGAAAATATTTTAAAAATTCTTTTTTTAAACAAAAATAGTAGACAAATCTAAGAATGAATGTAAATAAATCACAAAATAGGCAATTTATGGCTGACAGTATGATGGCAAGAGAAAATGCAGAGGTAAAAATATACACGAGAAAGGAAATGTATTAACAGACATAATAATTTCAAATGTTAAAAACAACTTTATGCTAATGTATTAAAAAACCTACCTGAAATGAATAAGACTGATCCAACAACAGCAACAACAAAAATAGATAATCCGATTAGATTAACCAGAAGAAAAAGAACTGATCCCTAAACATGCTCCACTTTTAGATGATTTTACTTTTAATTTTTTTTTTAAGATTTTATTTATTTGTTTGACAGAGAGAGACAGCCAGCGAGAGAGGGAACACAAGCAGGGGGAGTGGGAGAGGAAGAAGCAGGCTCCTAGCAGAGGAGCCTGATGTGGGGCTCGATCCCATAATGCCAGGATCACGCCCTGAACCGAAGGCAGATGCTTAACGACTGCGCCACCCAGGCACCCCTTGCTTTTAATTTTTAAAGGAGCAAATAATTCCACTGCCATTCAAACTATTTCAGAGTAGAGAAAATAGTGAAACCTTCACATTCACTCTACAAAACAAGTATATCCAGACTTTGAGAAAGGTATAAGATAGAAAGTTACTAACCATTTTCACTCTATGTAGACACAGAATTTCTGAGGTGCTCACAAATCAGTTTCAACAAGTAAAGAAGAAGGGCACTTTATGGTGATTTTGTTGGGTTATTCTGGGAATATAAAAATCATTTAATATTAAGAAATAGAAGATTATATCAGTCAGCCTAAAGAGAAAATCTCCATCATCTCAGTAAATGTCTAGAAGGCATTTCAGAAAACTTCTGTACCAATTATGAATGAACAGGTGAAATAAGCTAGAAATAGAGGATTCTTTAAGTGATGAAGAATATTTATATTAAACAATAGCACATATCATATTTAAAGGGAAAACACCAGATGTATTCTAGTCAAAATCAGGAATGAAATAAAAATACCTGTCTCACTATATTAATTAATTAGTACCATCCTGGATAATTCTAGCCAGCACAAAAAGATAGGAAACAGAAGTAAGATGGGTGACCAGAAAGGAAATAAAAAATGCCACTACTTGCAGTTAATACAATTGTCTACCCAGAAAACCTAAGAGAATCAGACCACAAACTATTGGAACTAATAATAAATTGGAAAGACGGGTGACTATGAACAAATATACAAAATAAGCACTTCCCCAATTTAACATCGATAATCAGTTTAAACATACGATAGACAACACAGTCCTACCTAAAACAATTATAAAGGTTTAACGCACTAGGAATGATTCAATAATGAGTAAGCTTCCACTGATGAAGATAAAGGAAGAGCAGAATACAAAACCTCCAGACCAGAAGACTGAACGTTGAAGAGAGGCCAGTTCTTCCCCAGGTTCATTGATAGGTTGAATTAATCTTCAGTACAAATTTCAGTGGGAGTTGCTTTCACATCTGAAAAATATCTGAAAAAGTAATAGATGAAAATAGTCAACTGTATTTTTAAAGAAAAGTACTGATGGGCTTATTTTTCCTTCGGGGAGCAAAATACGTTGAAGTGAAGTGGTCCTAAATTAGGATTTTACTGGAAATTGATTTGGCCGATTATATCAAACAGCTTTAACTCTATCACCCAGTAATTCCACCTTTAACCTAATAAAAATTTCAGAGATGCAGATAAAGTTTTTTGTACAGGAATGTTCATTATGGAGGTGTTTATCATACTGTTTCCAAAATCTGCAAAAATTGAAATTCATTCAGTCAATGATGAACACATTTAAAAATACATATTATTCAGCCATTATGGTTATGAAGAAGATTCTTTAAGAACATGCAGCATATTGTATTTCCCAAAGATGGCCATCTTCCATCCTACATGTCCTTCTGCTATATGACCTTGTAGGGATGGAGACTATTTCTCCATCTCCTGGAATGGGGCCGGGCCCTGATCCACAAAATTGTGAGCAAAATAAATTATCATTTTAAACCATGAAGTTTTGGTGTACTTTGTTACACAGCAACAGACAAGTGGGAAAATATGCAAAGGTGTTTTAGGTACATTAAATGAAAAACTGTTACCAAACAATATATCCTGTATAATTCACTTAAAAAAGTAATGCATAGTACGAAGAATGAGTCATGCCAAGATGCTGGCTGTAGCAATTTTGGATCATGGGATTAACTGTGCTTCTCTTTTTCTCCTTGGAGCTGGACCGATTTCTGAAACTTCTACAATGACTATGTATTGTTTTATAATAAGAAAAAAAAACACCCGAATATAAAATCATGGTTTTGAAGACATTTTGATGACAGATGGGCTCACAATACAGCATTACCTGAAAAAAATGTGCTCCAAACACTGCATGTGAGAGTTTTCCTATTCCTTGGACCTTGTGTTTTCAAGAAGGAACTTTGGCAAGAAAACGCATTCAGCTTTTCTCTCCATGTTTTTTCTCATTTCCTTCTCTGCATGACAGAAGGAATGATTTTCTTTGCTGGTGAGATAAATGCTCTTAGATTTCACTGCTCCTAATTCCTCCTTCGGGGGAGTGTGAGAGTACAGTGGCTGCTCCCCAGTGGACAGACCTGGATGCTGGGGAGAGGTCTGCCCCACAAGTGGAAAGCGTGTGTGCAGAAGGTGGGGCCAGTTCTGCCTCTGAGATCGGCTCCACCCCTGCTCTGGAGATTAGAGAGTCCAAAGCAGCAAAATCATCCCACGGACAGCTGACTGGGGAAGGGTCTGCCTTAAGACCCCCATTCCAAAGACTGGGGTGGGCATGGGATGAGAATTAGAAGTCTTATTTGTCTGCAAACCCCAGCCATGTTCTCCCAGCTTCCCCTGCCAGAATCCTTACCTAAAGCCTATATTTATTCATCAAAGGGAAGAAGAGTGATTGATAATTAGCTTCAAAATGTAACAGTATCTATAAATGAACCCAATCTCCTTTTACATATTTAAAAGCTACGTATTTATAGACAGATACAAGTTGTTTATATTACATATCACAAGAATTGTGGAAGAAAGCACATAAAAATACTAAAAGTGATCTCTCTCTGGATGTTGGGATTGTGTATTTATTTATACTCTCTGTAATGTACAGTGCAGCATAGATTACCTTTACAATCAGAAGGAAAATCATTATTAATTTTAAAAACAAAGTAGTATTCTCTGAGATTGCTTTATAATCTCGTGTATCTGGGCTCTTGAGACAGCTGTTGCTGTGTTACCTTCAAGGTCATGCAGGCTCTGCTTCTCAGCATCCTTTGGGAATGCCAATTTTCCAAAATAAAATCCTAGAATAATCAGAAGAGGCATGTAGGCTGGGCCTTTTGTAGTTTTGGGAAATGAAAACACTTTATCTTCTACCATCATGTGAGCCATTTGCATCATTTGGAGAACATTTGTGTTGACTGGTTATATCAGTCAGGAAAACAAACATAATTAACAGAGAGAATTTAATATAAGGATTTACTTAAGCAGGTGTTAGAGAACAGAAGGCGAGAAGGGAACATTGAGGTAGCCCAGAGTTATAATAACTGCAGAAAACAGCTGCCATCTCTGTGGCTGGGGCAACAAGGGAAGAAGCTGGGAGCTGGGAAGAAGGGATCTGCAGGGCTGCGACCTCAGAGCACAGGGGACAGCACAATGCAAAGATTTAGGAGGTAATGAGTTTGGGGTATCCATAGCCTTTGTTGGTTTTCAAAATTTTTTTATTTTAAAAATTTTACTTATTATTATTTTTTTATCGAAGTAGAGTTAATGCACAATGTTACATGAGTTTCAGGTGTACAACGTGGTGATTCAACAACTCTGTAGGTTAGGCTCTGCTCACCACAAGGGTAGCTGCCATCTGTCACCACACAGCATTACTACGGTGTCATGGACTCTCTCTATTCCCTATGCTGTGCCTTTTATTCCCATGGCTTATTCATTCCATCACTGGAAGCCTGTACCTCCCTCTCCCCTTACCCCATTTTACTCATTGCTCTCCTCCCCTCCCTGGCAACCACCAGCTTGTTCTCTGTATTTATTGGTCTGTTTCTGTTTTGTTTTTCATTTGTTTTGGTTTTTAGATTTCATATATTTGCTGTCTGACTTATTTGACATCAGCATAATACCCTCAAGGTCCATCCATGTTGTCTTAAGGGGCAGGATCTCACTCTGCTTTTATGGTTGAATACTGCTCCATTTTGTGTATGATCTTTATCTGTTCATCTTTTGATGGACTTTTAGGTTGCATCCTTATATTGGCTGATGTAAATAATGCTGGAATAAATAAACATAGGTGTGCATCTATATTTAGTGTTTCTGTTTTCTTTGAGTAGTGGAATTAATGGGTTCCCAGTAGTGGAATTAATGGGTTCTATAGTATTTCGATTTTTTTTAGGGGGGGGAACCTCCATACTTTTTCCAGAGTAGCTGCACCAACAGTGCACGAGGGCTCCCTTTTCTCCACATCCTCACCAACACTTTTCTTTCTTGTCTTGTCGACACTAGCCATTCTGACAGGTGTGAGGTGATTTCTCATTGTGGCTTTGATTTGCATTTCCCTGATGATGAGTGAGGTTGAGCATCTTTTCATGTGTCTGTTGGCCATCTGGATGTCTTCTTTGGAGAAATGTCTGTGCAGGTCCTCTGCCCGTTTTTAATTGGATTATTATTATTTTTTTTGGTGTCTGTTTTTTTTTAAAGCCTTTTTTATTTTGAAATAATTATAGACTTACAGGGAGCTACAAAAACAGTACCCCTGTACCAATTGTGTCATCTTCCAGCTTTCCCCAATAGCAACATTTGTACATCATTAAAACCAGGAAATAGATTGGCACAATATGATTAATTAGATTACAGACCTGGACTGGTTTTTGCATTTCCTCATTTTTTTATGTCTTTGTGTATAATTTTATGAGATTTTATCACCTGTAGAGATTTGTATAACCACTGCCACAATCTAGATATGAACTCTCCCATCATCACAGAGAAACTCCTTCTTGCTGCCTCTTCATGGTCACACTATCATTCCAGAACCTCTGGCAACCGTTGTCTGTTCTCCAGCTTTCTTTTCTTTTCTTTTCTTTTTTTTTTTAAGATTTATTTATTTATTTATTAGAGACAGCCAGCGAGAGAGGGAAGACAAGCAGGGGGAGTGGGAGAGGAAGAAGCAGGCTCCTAGTGGAGGAGCCTGATGTGGGGCTTGATCCTGGAATGACAGGATCATGCCCTGAGCCAAAGGCAGACGCTTAACGACTGCGCCACTCAGGCGCCCCGTTCTCCAGATTTCTATAATTTGTTTAATTGTGTTACCGATTGAATTATGTCCCCCAAAAGTTTATGTTGGAGTTCTTACCTCCAGTATCTCAGAATTGACCTTATTTAGAGACTAGGTCTCTACTGAGGTAATCAAGTTAAAATGAGGTCAGTTGGATGAACCCCAATCCAACATGACTAGTCCTTCTAAGGGGAGGTTTGGAAACATACATGACCACAGGGAGAACACCACATGAACGTAAAGACAGACATTGGAGTGATTCTTCTATAAGACAAGAAATGCCAAAGATTGCCAACAAACCACCAGCAGCTAAGGGAGAGACATGGAAAGGATTCTTCCTCCCAGCCCTCAGAAAGAACCAATCCTGAAGGCACCTTGATCTTAGACTTCTGGCCTCAAGGACTGTGAGAAAAGTGTGCTTTGTTACTACAGCTCTAACAATACAGCTCCAACTAATACAGTAAGTTTATGCAATTTAATTTTTAATAGTAATCATGCTTAAAATTAGCTCACAAAATTCCTGAAATTCTCTTGAGCAAGCTTGCTCCAATACATCATTGCAAGTAAGGAAGCACAATTAGGCTCATTCTGGGAGCATGGAGAAAAATGGTAATTGGAACCAAGCTGCCACTTCCAGAATGGAGAAGCTCTGCTGGTGAGACACTGGTAGGATCCGGAGGCAGACAAGTAGGATCAGGTAACTACTTCCTCCTGCAGCCAGACTACCCAGTGTCCTTCTAGCGCCCCCTATCGTCTAGTATGTTGAGAATCTAGCTGGCTAAGCAGGGAAGGTGGCTTTGGGAGCCTGAGCATCCCTGTCACAAAGCATAGAACAGAAGGGTAAGTTTGGAGCTGAGAGATAAGAGCTGAATATTCAAACACTGGATTTTTTTTTTTTAAAGAAGACTGTTCTAGAGAATAAAAGACTGGAGAACAAAAGTCTTTTTTATTTAGCTCAGCTATCATTATGGGTTCTCCTCTGTACCATGAAGCTGCTGGCCAAGGGGACAGATATTTCTGGTTATTACATTCATATTTTATAACTTATTTTGAGAAACTTTAGCACATATACCTTATTTTGAGCGGCTTATTAAAAAATACTCTTGTTTCAAAAAACAAGTGTGCTGCCTTTTGCCTTGTGTCATATTCCCAAGAGCGGATTGACTATATTCTCTCAAGAAGGTTACTTATTTTGATAATAAAAAAGGTATGGGAAAGTAGGATTTGATATATGAAAATTTAATTTGCAGAAAACAACTTTTTGAGAACCTATGTGTTCTTTAAATACAGTGAGATTGCCTTGTGATGCTTGGAAATCCACCACTCCCCTTGAAAGGAAAAGCAACTTCTTAGCAGGGCTTTGAGGGAAAGGAAAGGACTAATTCACTCATTGGTAGGCTGGCTCCCCGTGTGGGTTAATTCTTTCCTTACTAAGTAGCCTGAGATGAGTAGAATTGCTCTTTCTGGCTCCCCAGGACCAGCCCAATATCTTTCCTGCCAGCTCTGAGCATAGTGCAGTCCCCCATCACATCCCACTAATGATCCAAACTGCTACCACGGCATCTGTGCTTATGACTTTTAGACACACCAGCAAGGAGGATTCCAACCTGGGAGAGGCATTTCTGCTAGAGCCGACATCTTTCCTACTGCACACCAACCACTTCATTACCTTCTCGGGCATCTTATTTCCAGCTTGTCCCTGCAAAACAAATGAAAGTTTAATACCCATCCCCATTATACATGTAATGCATGGTTCTTGCAGAAATCTTCCGAAATAGAGAAAATTGTGGAAAATAAAATGCAATTTGAGGTTGTGTGGCTTAAGTTTAATAGGGAAAGGAATCAGATGTATGTGTTTTCTCAAAAAATGTGATCTTACCCCCCGCCCCATGGAAATATATAGCTTGAGGGACAGTGAGCAAAATGTGATGTCAGTAGCCCTTTTGCTCCGTACCTTGGCGCCGGGGGAGAGCCTAGAACTGCCTCATGGACCTGGCAGGGAGTCTCAAGGGCTCTGCTCTTTGACAGTTCAGTTTTGGAATGGTGGCGTATTTTGAAAGAATCCTCCAGGTGGCCATCATGCCAGGACAAGACCAATTAGAGAAAGTGGAATACTTTGTCATAATGGTCACCACTAAGATCTCAGTTGGGATGGCGAGCTGTAGATGTATTACTCCAGTGGGTAGTTTGGGGGAAATACAGTGATGGGGAACTCATTGGAGAAAGAGACTGTGGGAGTGTCCATCCCTCCCAGCGTTTTCCACCTCCCTCACGAGGTTCCTGGACCATAGTGGTGGTCCCTAACTTCCCTTCTCTCTCCCTCTGTTCCTCCTTTCCCCAAGTGGTAGGAATTAACCCTTCAGTGGTTTATCTCCAGCCAGGACCTGCCATTCATATGTAGATCTGTTCCCCTGTCAAGGCTAGATTGAGATGTCACCTTAGAGAAAACTGGCTCTGAAGGAAAGGGAGGGGAGGAGACAATAATTAATATGAAATTTTGACTGAAGTTGCTTCGGTGTTTTGCTCTTTAGCAAGGAGCTGAGAGGTGGTATAACAGCAGTTAAAGCAAGGACTTTGGGTTCAGACTTGGGATCCAGTCTCAGACCTGCCAATTACTTGCTGTGTGACCTTGGCAAGTTATAACCTCCTCATGCATCAGTTTCCTCATGTGTAAAAAATGGGGCAAGTGCCGTTTTTGCAGTGTTTTCAGTGTAAAAGAATACAGGTTGTAATACACATGGTATTTAATCCAGCACCCCCACACGGTGATCACACAGTAAGTGGGAAGCAGTATTTAGAATGGGATTCCAGGAAAGAAGAGATGTCAGCAACCACCCACACCCTTCGTAGGGGTGGGGAATTGGGGCAAGGTGGCCAAGGGTGCAAGCCCAGGAGCTCCACCTCTTGTAGACAACTTTAGTAGTGATTGATGGGTTTGGAGCTGCTGAACTGGCATATGGGCTCATGTCCTGCAAATTTGTCTTTCACTGTGTCCCTGAGATCTGGATTTCCCTATCCCCATTCCCAGGCATGAGACATATCCCTGGGAGGAAGACTGGAAAGAAGAGGAAAAGAGATTGTGGGAGCAGATACTACAGAGAGATCAGAAATTCAAAGGGCAGTGGGGTCCTATGAGGCAGCAAAGTCTTGTGAGCTTCCAAGGTAAATAGCCTGTGCAGCCCAGGGTGGACATTGGCATCGTCTGAATCTGCCCCACCTTCAAGATCAGTAATTTAAAACTCCTAATCTTCAAGGTCATGGTAAATACTTGATCACTAAACTTATGTGGAGCCTAAGCATTGCCCAGCAATTACCCTCTACCTCCTGGTCCATTTGCCCTTCCCTCTCCCAGATGACCATTTTGTGTTTCCCTCTCTTCTCAGTCTCTCTTCTCCCCATCCCTCTCTTTACTCTCCATGGATGCTCTTTTTTCCCATTTTACTGAGAAAAATGAACACCATTGGCAGAGAACTTACAAAAGCTCCCACCCACATATGGACCCACCTACCCACATTGCTGTCTTATTTCCCACACTAGGGGTGAGTGGTCTCTGCTCCAGCCTTACACCAACCCTTCCACCTGAAGACTTGCTCCCTTCCCCTCTCCTACTCAAGAGCATTGTTACAGTGGTTCTCATCCTTCAGTCTTTTTTTTTTTTTAAAGATTTTATTTATTTATTTGACAGAGATAGAGACAGCCAGTGAGAGAGGGAACACAAGCAGGGGGAGTGGGAGAGGAAGAAGCAGGCTCATAGCGGAGGAGCCTGATGTGGGGCTCGATCCCATAACGCCGGGATCACGCCCTGAGCCGAAGGCAGGCGCTTAACCGCTGTGCCACCCAGGCGCCCCCTCATCCTTCAGTCTTGAATCGTTCATTTGTATTCACTCTACTCATTTTATTTCTGTATTATGCCGACCATTCCCATCCATGTTTATATATGTTGCTATTTCTTTCATTTCAAAAGCCCTCAAATCTATTTTGGGCCTCACTCTCCCTTCCAGCTATCACTCCATTTATCTCCTTTGTTTTACAGTGAAACTCCTAGAAAAGTTGTCCATACCCACTGGTTCCCATCTTTCTCCTCTGTGGGTTACTGTGGAAACGAATCTTTTCAAGGTCAGCAGTGATGTCCACACTAATAATCTGGTGGCCATATTCCTTGGTTCTCATCTAACGACCTATCAGCTGAATTTATTTTTTTTTTTAAAGCTTATGTATTTATCTGACACAGAGGGAGAGAGAGAGAGCGAGCACACAAGTAGGGGGAGCGACAGGCAGAAGGAGAGCAGAGAGCCCAACTTGGGGCTCGATCCCAGGACCCTGAGATCATGGTCTGAGCCAAAGACAGTTGCTTAACTGACTGAGCCACCCAGGTGCCCCCATCAGCTGCATTTAATTTGGTGATTACCTCTCTCCACCTTGAAGTGTTTTCTTCTCTTGGCTTCTAGGACAACCCCTTTGTTCTGGCTCTCCTTCTTCCTGCTGGTCCCTTCTCCTCAGTCTCCTTCACTGGCTTCTCCCATCTTCCTGCCCTCCAAACCTGGGGATGTCCCAGGGCCTCATGCTCAGACCTTTTCTTTTATAAACCCTTACTCTCAAGGTGACCTCATCTAATCCCATTGGTTTTAAATAATCATCTATTTAAGTACCATCCATGTGCTGATGGCTCAACATTTTCTATCTCCAGCACTGACTCTCTTTGGAACACCTTACCCCAGCAGTTGCATGACCGCTCTCTTAGGCACCTCCAACTTAACAGGCTAGAATCAAGCTAGTGATCTTCACCCAAAACTTTCTCCTCCCACAGACTCTCATCTTGGCTAAAGATAATCTTCACCTTCTCAGTTCCCCAGACTCAAAACAATGGAGTTCACCTTGATCGTAAGGGCACTAATCCCATTCATTGAAGGCTCCATGCTATGAGTTAATCACTTCCCAAAGGCCTCATTGGGATTTAGGGTTTCAGTATATGAATTTTGGGAGGACATGAATATCCAGTCCTTTGCACATACATCAGTGAACCCTTAAATTAGAGCTTCAGCTCATACCCTGTACTGGGCTCTTTTTTTTTTTTTTTTTAAAGATTTTATTTATTTATTCGACAGAGATAGAGACAGCCAGCGAGAGAGGGAACACAAGCAGGGGGAGTGGGAAAGGAAGAAGCAGGCTCATAGCAGAAGAGCCTGATGTGGGGCTCGATCCCAGATCGCCGGGATCACGCCCTGAGCCGAAGGCAGACGCTTAACCGCTGTGCCACCCAGGCACCCCCCTGTGCCACCCAGGCGCCCCCCTGTACTGGGCTCTTGACCCAAGTGTGCGATACCCCTGCTTCTCTCAATCCTACCATATCTCCATTTGCATTTCCCAAAGGTATCTCAGACTCAACAGGCTAGGGCCAACTCATGGTCCCCTCCCTCTGGGAGCCCCTGCCCAGTTCACATCTAATTTTCTGTTTTTCGTTTTCGGTGTTCCCTGTTTCTGTGAGTGATCCCGCAGTCCATTAGGTCAGAAATCCAGTTTTCCTTGAGACTTCCTTCTCTTTCGTTATGTCTATCCAATCCACCATAAATTCCTATTGATTTGGTTTCTGAATATCCTCCCAGTGTGTCCACTTCTCCCTGTCTCTGCTGCCAGCTCCCAGCTCCCCGGCTAGCCCCAGCTCCCCACTGGCTTCTCAACTCTTCCATGACTTCCCCAAGCACTGTAGTTAGAGTGATCTTGGGCAAAAGCAGATGCCATCATGTGAGTCCCGACCTCTAACCCACCTCCTACTTACAACCTTGAACAGCTCGCTTTTCCTCCTGGGATTGAACCACGTTCCTTGGTGTGGCCTATGAGGTGGGGCATGGTGTTTCCTGGCTAACTTCCTGACATCGTGCTCCTCTCTTTGCTTCATTCTCTGCAGCTGCTGCCCTGACCTTCCTAGAATGTTGCTCCGCTTTGCTGAAAGATCTTTACACCCGTTCTTCCTTCTGCCTGGAAAGCTACTCTCCTCTCTTTGCCTGCTTAACCACTACTAATCCCTCAGAAGCCAGCTGAAGCATCGCCTCTCTGGGGAAACCTACCCACATTCTAGTCCAGTGCTAGCTTCTTAATTATATTCTGAAATAGAAATTTCTGGGCGCCTGGGTGGCTCCGTCGGTTAAGCGTCTGTCTTTGGCTGAGGTCACGATCCCAGAGTCCTGGGATCGAGTCCCACATCTGGGTCTCTGCTCAGTGGGGAGTCTGCTTCTCCCTCTCCCCTGCTCATGCACATGCTCTCTGTCTTTCAAATAAATAAATACATAAAAATGAAATCTTAAAAAAAGGAAATTTCTTTGTAGTACTCATGCCGCTTTGTATTATACACTCACAGTTGTGACTTTTAAAATAAATTAATATATGTTTTCTTTACTACACTAAAAGCTCTGTTAGAGTATGTGTTGTATCAGATTTTGTTTACAGCTGTATCCCCTGGGCCTACCTTAGTGTCTGACACTAAGAAGGTGTAAAGAATATTTTCAAATGATCAACTGAGCACAAATTGTAATACATGCTAAGAAAGAAATTACCAGAATGCAGAGGTAGAAAATGTAGCTAATTGGGGTGGTCAGGGAAACCTCTCTAAAGCCATAATATGTAACTGAATTCCGAAGGAGGAGAAGGAGGCAGCCAGGGGAAAAGTGGGTGAATGTATGTATCTCTGGGAAAAGGGATGACTATAATCAAAGGCCACGAAGTAGAGAGTTCTGTATGTTCAAGGAAAAAAGAGGCCGGGGTAGGAGAAAAATCGAGGATTGAGTATTGGCTTTATTAACTATGAGATGCCCATGAGATATCCAAGGGGGCATTTTAAGGAGGTGGTTGTGTATGTGGGTCTGGAACTCAGAGGAGTGATGTGGGTTGCAGGTCTCAGTTAGAGGGTCATCAAATTACGGATGGCACTTAAACCATTTGGGAATGTATATAATCACCTATGAGCATGTGTAGACCAGAGCAGGAGACTAAGCCCTGGGAAATTCTAACGTCTGGAGGTCAGGTTATGAGATGCTTACAAAGAAGATTGGGAAGTGACCAGGGTGGAAGAAGGACGCACAGGGGAAGGCAGGCTTGTGTCAATAAAGAAGATGTTATTGCTTGAGCCAAATGAGGCTGAAGGGCCAAGTTCTCAAATGTACTTAATACCACTCAGCTGTACACTTAAAATGGCTAAAATGATAAACCTTAGGTATATTTTACCACACACAAGGACATGTAAAAGTAGCAATCTGTGTGACTTATGCTGGCTGAAAGTGCGTTGTGTCAGGAGCTCAGAATGGAGAAGATGAAGGGGCTGAATGGGCCAAGAGTTAAGGCCACAGTCCCGGGCACACTTGGAGAGGAGGGCCTAGCGCAAGGCCACGAGCAGCCACAGGGCAGAGGGGACATCCTGGACACGCTGGTCTCGAGCCTGGAGAAGTACCCGGCCAGATTGTCAAGGCTTCTCCCTTCTCACGGCAGGCTGCTCTCCTGACTCTGGGGAAGGGATGCTGGCCTGGGCTACTGTCTCCTCAGAGGCCCCTTGGGGATGCTGCATGTCTTCACGGCCAGCCTGTGTCTGATGACCATGAACTCAGAGCACTGAACAGACACTGAATTTTCTTACCAGCTTCTCCATCATGGCCTGTGTCGACTTGAAATAAATCTGCATTGCTGGTGCCCAGAGATTAGAGAGGCCTTCCAGAGGCCTTCCAGCCTCCCGCACAGTGAGAAATGGGATGTGGAGGACAGGGCTATGGAGCCTTCCTTCATCGCTGGATCCGGAGAGGCAACTTGTGTTTCAGAAAGGAGATAGTAAGTGGGCACAGACTTATTCACTGATTCAACAGATATTTACTACAGGCTGACTCCATACCTAGCACTGCCAGGCCCCATCCAGACTCCTGCCCTTAGGGAGTTTGCATTCTAATGAGACAGATGGCAATAGGCAAAACACAGAAACGAGTAACACGCTGGCGGTGTAAGTGGTATTCAGACGAATAAAGCACAATAAAGAGATAGGAACTGTGAGGAGGGTATTATTTTATGCATTAAGTTAATATTGCATAAAACTAATATGCATTATATTAATATTGCACAAAATAAATGCCATGCATTACATAAAGGCACAAATGGTATAATTTCATATGGTGATCAGTCTTTTCTTCATCTGTTTGAGCTGCCATAACAAAGTGCCGTAGACTGGATGGCATATGAACCAGAGAAATGTATTTCTCAGAGTTCTAGAGGCTAGAAGTCCAAGAGCACGGTGCCAGCATGGTAGGGTTCTGGCCAAGGCCCTCTTCTGGGTTGGAGACTGCTGACTTCTTGCTGTGTCCTCACAGGGCTTTAGAACTCTCAGGGGCCTCTTTTGTAAGAACACTAGAACCGTTCATGAGGGCTCCATGCTCGTGACCAAGCACCTCCCAGAGGCCCCCCCTTCTGATACCATCACATTGGGCATTAGAATTTCCACATAAGCATTTGTAGGGGGAGACAGACATTCAGACTATAGCAAAGACAGTGAAGAAATTAAAGCAGGAAAAAAAAAAAAAAGAAATTAAAGCAGGGCCAGGTACTAGAGAGTACCACTGGGGGCAGGGCATTTGGTGTAGATAAGGTGAACTTGGACACAGTGGTACATCTGATCAGATACTTAAGTGATACGGAGATCAGTCCCAGCAGCAGGAACACCAAGGAAAAGGTCATGAGACAGGACAGGTTGTAGGGATAAGCAAGGTGGCCGCAGAGGCCGGGCAGAGGGTGGGGAGGGTAGGAGGAGGATGAGGAGCTGGGGCAGGAAGAGGCAGGGGTCGTGGAGAGCAGGTTGACTTTATCCTAATGTGATGGGAGTTTTAAGTGGAGGGTACACATAATCTGACTCACGTTTGGAACAGCGCGTTCCGCCTGCTCTGTGCAAGTTCACTGTGGGGAAGCAGGAGCAAATGTAAGCAGGCTCTTAGAACAATGTGGCAAGACATGGTGGGGACTTAGTCCGAGATATTAATGGTGAGAGGGATGAGAATTGGTTGGATATAGGCATGGAGCAACTGCAAGAAAAAATATATAAAAATAAGGTGAATTAACATCGATTGAGCCGTGCCCCATGCCAGCTGCTCCCCTAAACCCCTTAATTCTCATAACGACTCTGAAAGAATGTCTCCTTATCCCTGGTTAGCATCTGGGGAAGCAGAGGCTTGTGAAGGGAAGCCCCATGGCCAAGGCTGCTGTTTGTAATTAGTGCAGTTGTCACTGAAACCCTGGTTGCCTTGGCTTCTGCACTGCACTGTGTAGTATCCCTGACTGGTCAGTGCAGGATGGAGGTGAGGCAGGAGCCACACCACGCAGAGGAGGATGGGCATAAGGGGGAGGAGGCAGAGAAGGAGAGAGATGGGGTGTAGGCAGCCAGCTTGGGTTCTGTTCCTCCTCACCCAAGGACTGGGGTCTGCAGCCTGTGGCGGGGACGGAAGTCCTCAGGGCAGTTCCCTCCAAGGGCTCTGTGAGGTCAGGGCACCCACAGCCCTGCTTGGGTCTCCAGGTATCCAGAGTGGAAGACAGAGAAATTCTCCCCATTTTTACTTCGATCGGAGCACCACGAGGGCTCTGGGGCATGGAATGCCTGGTGGGATGATTCTTATGGGTCTGGATTTCTAGAAACACTTGCCTGGAGGCATTTGACAGTGTTCTGAGCTTCTGAATAAGCTCTGGCCAGTGAAATTTGAGTCATTACTGTTTGTGTGACCTCACAAGCCAGAATATAAAATTCTTCTCTGGTCACATGGTCAGAGTGTCAGATTGATAATAGTGGTTTAAGATCATTTAAAACTACAAGGTCAGGGGCGCTGTGTGGCTAAGTTGGGTAAGCATTTGACTCTGGATTTTGGCTCAGGTCATGATCTCGGGGTGATGAGATGGAGCCCTGTATCAGGCTCCCTGTTCAGCGGGGAGTCTGCTTCTCTCTCTTCCTCAGCCCTCACTCCTGCTTGTGCTCTCTTAATCTCTCTCTTTCTCTAAAATACACAAGTAAATCTTAAAAAAATTAAATAAAACCACAGGGTCAAATCCACACACAGATGTGCCTGAAAAGAAAGGTCAAAATCTTTCTTAGACCTAATTCCATTCCATACAGCAGATCCCCAATGCCACATCAGAACAACAACTAAAGGAGGGGGATAACATCCAGGCAAGAGCCCCCATAAGCAGCTGGAAACACTTGCAAGAGGGTGTTATCAGAATTTACCCCTCAGTGGTTGAAGTTGTGGGAGTGGCTAGGACTGTCCCGTGAGAACAAGATGTCTGTCATCTCTTACTGCCTCTAGGCACTGTGCAGTTACGTTCTTGTGCAGAAGCACCCTAACCTCCAAGTAAAAGTCACACATCAGTGCGTCGTGTGGAAGCATCATCTTATTAATAACTTGTGTTGAGCGTTGGGAAGTCCATTCACATCCCCGGTGTCATGTGCCACCGTCACCGAGTCCCGAAGGAAGCAGAACAGATATTTGTTACTAATTTACTGCTCTGCAAAGGTGCCCAACAGCCTTTGTCATCAGGGAACCACAAATCAAAAGCAGAGTGAGATCACCCCACATCACCCCATAGGGTGACTATAAAAACAACAGCAACAACAGCAGGAAATCCCATGTGTTGGTGAGAATGTGGGGAAGTGGGAACCCTGGTGCATCCGTGGTGGGGTATAAAATTGTGCAGCCACTTTAGGGAACAGTCTGGCAGTTTCTCAAAAGGTCAGTAGAACCCACTATGTGATTCAGTAATTCCACTTCTAGGCATGTGTTCAAAAGAAATGAAAGCAGGGCTCGAACAGATCCTTGTGCACCCATGTCCACAGCAGCCAAGAGGTAGAAACACCCAAGTGTTTCCAAACATGAAAGATGTAATGAATAGGGTCCCATGCATCCCTCATCCCAACCTGTCTAGGATCACAAAGCACCATGAGGAAGGATGTAACCAGAAGCCACAACTATTTTTTTCAGTCACCGTTTCTAGAGTCTCTTGATTTCTTTTCTTTTCTTTCATTCTTTTTTTTTTAATCGACTTTATTTATTTATTTGACAGAGAGAGAAACAGCGAGAGAGGGAACACAAGCAGGGGGGAGCGGGGGAGGGAGAAGCAGGCTCTCAGAGGAGCAGGGAGCCCGATGCGGGGCTCGATCCCAGGACGCTGGAATCATGACCTGAGCCGAAGGCAGACGCTTAACGACTGAGCCACCCAGGTGACCTAGAGTCTCTTGATTTCTTTGCAATGAAAAATCCCTAGAAGACAAACGCCATGTAAAGCAAGAAAGTCCCAAGCTACCATGCCACATCATTTTTTTGTTTTTCCAACCTCAAAACTTGTCAATACCAGAACTTTCCCCCAAAGCCAAGGTCTGTAGAGACTTTCTCAAACTGGCTGAGTAGAGTGCACCTGCATTTGCTGAAAGGGGGCCTCATTATCTGCAGTCAGCTTCTCTCCAAGTTTCCTGAGAGCTGTTAGTATCTCCACTTTCTGTTGGGTATGCAGGTCTCTTTCCAGCTTTTCCACTGTGAGATCTCCATCCGTCTCCACTCACCTTGTCCGGAGCTGACCTGGTCATTTCTTTGCAAGTAATCTGATGATGTCTGTGGTCTTAAAGGCCTGACTGATAGCTGCCTGGATGGCCGGTTGCATTCCACTTGGCTTCATCTACCAAAGTCATATCTCCAGACATGATTTCCTTCAGTGAAATCATTAAAGTCACTTAGTTGCTCCACAGTTTCCTTTACTGGTTTCTTCCTATCCATCTGTATCAAGTTCCTCTCTCGTCTCTTTGTACCCAGTGCTGACCAGCCCCAAAGTGCATAAACTTCCTACTGTTGAAGTTCCAAGTGTCATGCAATTGAGAAAGGTGAAATTGTTCATCAGGACTACAAGAGGCTCAAAGTTCAAACCACTCAGGGTGGAGCTGGCTGCGGGTCCCGGCCTGGCAGACACTCGTAGTGGGAGCACTTCCCAGAAGGTACCATTTCAAAACGATTCCACTTCACTTTAAACTATTTAGAACTCTTATTTTTAAAGAGAAAGCAAGAAATTGGTCCGAAGTAATAAGATCAAGTACCAGCTTCCCCCTCACTCCTTCAAAAAACTGCTTTCTGGCTTGTTCTTCCGTGATTGTCAATCTTCAGATGCACAAAGCACAAGCCATTTAAAGGCCAGTGGCTTTTGCATGATGCCAAATATATATATACTGATGGGAAGTTTGGAAGGGCGAAAAATTAATCAGACATAGACAGCCTGCTAATTAAGACAATCAGAAACACCAATTTAGAATTAGACACTTTGTTTCCTGCCACCTGGAAATGGGTGGGAGGTTGGGATGGAGCTCGGGACTATCAGCCACGGGGGTTCCAAATGTCCCCACACTGAGGAACCCTTTTACAAACTCTGTTCACCTCTGAACCCCTTTTCGTGTCCCACCCCCGTGTCCCCTCCAATGGTATTTGATGTCACCGTGCTGAAGCAGGACCAACCACTGGGCCAGGACATCTAGTCTTCTGTTACCTGGTGGTACCTCAGTTTCCAAATTATCCCTCCCAGATCTCCATTCCGTCCCACTCCATGGAAAAGTCCAGTTGATAAGGAACGGCCCATCTAAGCTGGTTGTTAAGAGAAAAGTATCCAAGGAAACTGCTTCATACTTCAGTGTGAATCACTGTTTTGCACAAAGATGTTTGATGTCACAGAGATGTTTTGTTTTTGGAAAGTATAGCTTGGTAACTCACATAGGTGAATATTATGAAGGATCCCGAAATGAGGATTTTTTTCTCATCTTTCAGGTTTCATGTATTCATTCAACAAGCATTTCAAAAGTCCTTTCCCTGTGTCAGAAACTGTGTTAGGTGCTGGAGTTATAAATATTATTAAAAAATTGCTGTCAGTGTAGGGGATAGACAATGGTGATACATTTTGATTAAGGCTATAATAATGACATAATGTGAACATTTATCAGGACTTTTATTATAGGGGATGTTAAATGTCCTTGTCTTTTTTTCTTTTTTTTAAAGATTTTATTTGTTAATTTGAGGGAGAGAGAGAGAGTGTGAGCAAGAGAGAGCGCAAGCCAGGGGAAAGGCAGAGGGAGAAGCAGACTCCCACTGAGCAAGGAGCCTGATGAGGGCCTCGATCCCAGGATCCCGGGATCATGACCTGAGCCTAAGGCAGACACTTAACCATCTGAGCCACCTAGGCTCCCTGTCCTTGTCTTTCGAGTCTGTCGAACTCAGGATCTTTCAGTGACACCCACAAGCATCCTCCGCGAGCACGTCGCCTACTGGAGAGCAGAGATCACTGGGCCTGTCTGCATTGTGTATTGGGGAGTGCCTAGCACAAACCAGGCATGTAGAGGGCATTCAGGGAAAATCCGTAGAACGAATGAATAAACGAATACATTTGGACAGGGGGCCCAGGTCCCTAACACGATGAATATGGATGGGGCTGCACTCCTGTGGGGAGTCAGGACTTTCCGTGGCCTATGCACATGTATGCTTGCTCCGTCAGCCTCCTCTGCTCTAGCAAGAGTCCCCCTCTCCTGTGGCCCTGGTGCTTTGCTCGCTGTTAGATTATTTTCATCCACATGCCTTTCCTCTCCAGCTCTCGTCCATTGTCTTTGCTACACTTTGCAGCAAACCGCAAAAGGGTTGTCTACACCTGCTACCTCCACATTCTCGTTTCCCCACTCTCTCCAGTTCACTTCAGTCAGCCTTCACTCCAGTCCCCCCACCGGGCTTGCTCCTGTAAAACCCACCTCTGCCCTCCGTGTTGTGGAGTCAGTGACTCTAGTGCCCATCTCGCTTCCATAGCAACAGTGTAGGCAGGGATGATCTCCCCTTCCTCCTCGACACGGCCTCTCCACCTGGCTTCCACTCTGGCCCCGTTTCTGGCTGCTCATCAGACACTCCTTGTAGTCTGCTCTCCTCCTCTGCTTCCCTCCTTCCTTCTCTTGAGTTCTTGAACCTGGCCTGTCCACATAGCCCCATTAACCTCACCCCACCCCCTCTCCTGTCGCCCTCAATTCTCTCTGTCCCTTTTACCCTTCTCTCCTTTTTCCTTTTTGCACACACTTATCAACCTCTAACATGTTATACAATTTACATGTCATTGTGTTTATTGTGTGGGGGTACCCTGTCCCCCTCCCCTGCCCCTTGGTAGAGTGTAAGCCCATGAGTGGGGCACATTTGTCTGTTTTGCTCACTGCTGTATTCCAAGTGTGGAGATCAGTGCCTGGCATGTAACACGTGCTCAATAAATAGTTGTTGAGTAGTATTTATTACGAGCGGCCATTTATTAGTGAATGTTTTCAGAAATGGTGGTTTTTGCTTCTCTATATCTCGGGTAATATATACCCGGCATCAGGGAAGGCTCCACAGAGGAGCTGACATCTGAGCCGAGTCTAAGGGAGTGGAGGAGAAATTCATGGGATGGAGAAGGGCTGAGGGGAGGCAGTCCAGGCAGAAGAAACTGTTTCTTGGATGCAGGGAGACGCTTGAGGCACGTGGGTTAGGGCTGGCATTAGTTCGGCGTGGGCCAAGAAAAGTGACAGGGAAGAGGCTAGAAGAGTGGGTAGCCATTGGGGATGGCAATGCTGTGAATGAGCATAGGTGCCATTCACAGATTTCTGGGGCGTCAGAGACAGGCTTCAGCTCTGAGTAAAGCAGACTTGCTTCTGTCACACCACGCCCATGGGCTTTTCAGAAAAATAATCCAGGATCTTCCATACTTTTCCTCAATACTTTTGTCAAGACTGCCCCACCATAAATAACAGAGCTGCTTGAGTTCTGGGGTGTCTGACCAAGATGCTCTGGGCCACAGTGCTTTCTAGAGGCCCCTCGGGATGGCAGGTCACAGCCTGTGCTCCTCAGCCCCAAAGCCCCTCTGTGAATAACCATATGGTGAGAGTCAGAGCAGCAGAACCCCACCCCAGCAACACCAGTGCCCTCCTGACCCCTGGAAGCCTCCACGACCTTCCTTCCCTACGCTGCCTGGGGGGATGGCTGAGACCTGGAAGCACAGAGAAGCATTTACATTTCTCCCCGCCTAGTGTACGCACAGCTTTTTGGGGCCTGAGTAAGGACGCGTGTAAGAAGCTTCTGGTCCAGGAGGAGAGGGTGGAGGCAGGTAGATCTCCTGCCCGAAGCAGCATGGTGATAATACCTTCAAATATGGGAGGGAGTCTGAAGGGAAGAGTGTCCACTTCCAAGTGGAGAGCTCAGGGAAGACTTCATGGAGGCAGTGGCATTTTTTATCATTCTTCGTGAAAAATCAGTGGGGAGATGGGGAAGAAAACTCTACAACAGGAATGTGTGGACATTTGCAGGCAGACGGACTCAAGATTAGCACTAATGTGAGCAATCTATTAATTGTATAAATTAGCAATTGTTTCTCAGGCTGCCAAAAAACCCAGCCCTAGCAGATGTTGTCAAATGTATCCATTTTGTCCTATAATCTTTAAATAATCTTTTCATAAAGTGGCATCTGAAGTAAAGACCTAATCCATCCTCCCCCGGTAGGAGGGGAATTATCTTTCTGATGGTATAAAATAATCCTTTTAGGTGACATGAAACCAACTCTCAGCCTAAATCCCTTCTTTTTCCTCCCCCACAGGTGCCATCATTACCGTTAAGAACTGCATTTAAGAAATAAGAGGGAGACTGGAGGGGTTATTTTGAGCCTCAAATAGTATTAAGTTGGAACCTGAATCTTCTAAAATGACAGCCTGGCTTCTCAGCAGCCCTGCTGAGGCTCTTGCTGCTCCCTATTGGAGGGGAGCCTCCATTTCTTGGGCGAGGAGCCAGGGGTCCTGGCCCACTCTCCAGAGGCTCAGCCTAAGAGGTGCTTGGGACAGTGAGAGGTTAGGTGGGGAAAGCAATTCAAGACAGGGAAGAAAGTATTGGCATTAAAGCATTTTAGAAGTGGTGGTAACAGAGATAATCCACTTACCGATGCTGTCTTTGGAGGGGAAGATGGTCCGGCTGGGTGAGGAGGACACACAGCTTAGAAACAGAAACCCCTGTTCTAACCCCAAAGTTCTAACTTTGCTGCTTACCAGTTGTGTGGTTTGGGGACATCCTTTTCCTTTTTTAGAATTTGTGCAATGGGAGCAACATTAGAAAACCCTTTCTTATAATACACAAGTGGGAGAAAGGTACATAGGTAGTAAATGAGGACACCCAGGACAGAGAGTATAGGAGCCATACCGGAGGTCAGTGTGCTGGTGAGGTCTGGAGCTAAGAGCTCTTTAAATCCTGGGATCCTCTTCCTATTACTGCAGGCATGTATCCACTTTGTAGGATAGCTTTATTAGGGCAGAACTGAAGCTAAGGGTTGATTCACCTATCATCTGCTTTCTTTTCCTGCTCATATCATGCAGATGAGCACTCTGGCTGGTAATGTAATTAGTCCCTCTATTATTTTCTCTCCCATACTTAATACCAACTATCCATCTATTCACTGGAATGAGATTTACTGAGCACATGCCATGTGTCTATCGGGAAAGACGTGCTGTGTGGAGCACTGGGCACTCAAACAAGAAAGGCTGCTGGGTCAGCCCTTGAGAATCGCATAGACAAACCTGTACCCGAAGAGCATACGGTGCCATGTGATCTTATAAGAGAGGTTTGCATCAAGCACATCATTAGAGCTATTTTCTTGTTTTCAGGAGAAGGGTGGGGAGGAGTAGGGAGAGGCTACACAGAGGGAGTGAGAATGGCAGAGAAGGCTGCTCTGATTAGGTGGGTCCTGATGGGAGTGTGTGCATATGTGCATGTTCCTTCTCGTGTGTTTGGGGAGGCAAAGGGCAGAAGGGGGAACAGCATTCCAGGGAGAGGGAGCACTGAGTGCAAATACATGTTGGATCTGCTGCCTTGGTTCAGTGTGGCCGGATGGGGTGAGGGGTCTGGCCGTGGGTGGCAGATGCACTGGGAAGTTGGCAGGTGCCAGAACACAAAGGTATCTCATGGCCTCTAAAGAGTTAAACTTTATCTTGGTGCTCCTTTTAAATCCTTCTAAACAGGGGAGTGACATTATCAGATTTTAGAAAGATAATTCTGGTGGCAGCGTGCAACACAGATGGGAGGGGAAAGAATTGGAAACAGGGAACCCTGTTCTGCAAAGATTGTGATAATCCAGGCAACGGATGATGAGGGCCTGAGTGAGGGCAGGTGCGTAGGAATGAGGACGAAGTAGATTAGAGAGAGATTTAAAAAAAGAGAATCAGCCTGGTGACTGATTGGGAATGGGGGAAGTGAGTGAGGGGGAGGAGTAGAAAAGTACTTGAGGAGTCTGGTTGGGGTGACAGGGTGAGGGATGGAGTCATTAATCAGGAATAAGATGAGGACAAAGTTGGGGTAGGAGAAGAGGGGACAGAATTATGAATTCTGCATTGGGTCTCTTGAGTCAGGAATTCTGGGAAGAGGTGTCCAGTTGGCAGTTGGAAATGGGTTTAAAGTTTGGGAGAGACTTTTATTTATTCATGACACAAATGTTACTGATTGTCCGTTATGTGTCAGGTGACCTTGTAGTGTCTGGAGATAGGGCAGTGACTGTGATGGACAAGATCTCTACTTTCACGAAGTGTTCATTGCCAAGGAGGGAAAAGAAATAACAAACTAGTGGACAGATGCAAAGTAAGACAGGGTAACGTGACAAAGAATAGCTAGGGGACTACGTTAGAGAGGGTCCAGGTCAGGCATTTCTTAAGAAGCTAGTATTCAAACCAAGATCTGAATAATGAAGAAGGGCCAGCCATGTGAAGAACTCAGGGAAAAGCAATCCAGATAGAGGAATCAGTATTATGCAAAGGCTTTGAGGTGAGAAAAAACATGGCATGTTCAAGGAAGAGAAAGCAGGCCAGGGTGTTTGGAATGTAGTGGGTGAGGGAAGGGAAGGTAGGACATGAAATTGGAGAAATGGTCAGGGGTTAGATCGCACCATAGAATATGTCAGTCAGATGAGGCTCCTCTGAATGTTAACAAATAACCCTCATATCTCAATAGCATCTCATAAAGAAGGTTACTTATCACTCATACTACATGTTTATTGTGGATTGGCTACAAATCTTCTTCACTCCAGGACCCAGATAGATGGGACAGCTCCCACCTGGGACACTTCGGGTCTCTTCGCAGAGGGAAGAGAGAAGGTGGAGGGAGGATCATGTGATGGCCTTACAGCTTCTGCATGGAAGTGGATGTGCCATTTCCATTGGCCAAAGCAAGTTACATGGCCAAAAGTGATGCCATCAGGGGTGGGGATGCACAGTCCTCCCACAGAGAGGAGCAGTGGGAGTTGCGATCAGCAGTGCAGCCTTCCACGTAGGCTATGGTGAGGAGATTCGATTTTATTCTAAGGACTATAGAAAGCCATTAGGAATTTTTTTTTTTTAAAGGCAGAGGGTATTATTGTAGGTTGCCAAGGTAGGCTAAAAAGTAGATCAAGAGTGAAAATAGGAGATATGAGAAGCAGAGCAATCTGGGAAAGTACGTGTTAGATATGAGCCCATGGCAAGGGAGTTCCTTTAGGGTAGAGCCCTGAAAATACTATCAGGAGCAGGCCCTCTGAGGAGACACACTGTGGGGATGACTTGGCCTCATCGGCTCTCCATGTGATTAAGGCACTCGAGAATGGTCTTTGGACAAGGGACCTTGGAATAGCAGTGTTCTGCCCAAGATCACAGCATTCTTCCCTAGGAGTCTTCTAGAGAAAGACACTCATGATGAAACTTGTAGAGGGAAAATAACACCTAAATGCTAACGAGGGTGGACCCTGAGCCACAATAGAGAGGGTTTTGTAAATTAGGCTGGAGGAAACAGAAGTAGCTGTGGCTTTTGCTTTCTCCTCCTGCCCACACCAAATACCTTAGGAAAAGATTCAATCCTGGTCATGAATCTTTTTTCTTTTCCACTTGGAACGGAGAGACAGGAGGGTAGGATGGGTGGTATGCTCAAGGATAGCACGCCCCCAAGGCAGTATGCCACCAAGCTGAAGGGAAAAGAGAAAGAAAAAGCAAGATGCCTAAGAGCTCCCAGTGCCGTGTAGACCAGGAGCAGACCCCCGGCACACCTGTAGGGTGGAGCAGCTCCATTCACAGGTAGCCCAGTCCAAACTACTGAAGCGACAACGAGTCTGGATCAATCTTACTCTCTGCAGGGTGGGCTGAGGAGGGGGTGAAGGGAGAGAGTCCCTTCCCTCACCTGCTATCTCCTGGGACCTAATGCCTCCAATCCTGGTGGGGGAGAATGAAAAAAGCCAGACAGAGGAAGAGAGTTTTGACCTTTTAAGTTCTCTGACCAAAGCTCCCCCTGCTGGTGGCTCCATTGCAGTTACTCAGTGCATGTCTGAAACATGCCAGGGGGTCCCAGAAGTGAGTGGGGACACATGGCCAAAATATCCAGGACAATTGATTTTGCCACCTGGGGGTTTTCTCTGAGCACCAAATCTTAGCTTCTGTTTTTATAAGAGAATGTCACAGCTCTTTAACTAAAATTATAAATGTCTCATGGGCAGGGCCCATAATTAATACCACGTTGGACCCTGTCCTTTCCCACAAGTCTAGCACAGGCCAGTCAAAAACAAGTTAAATACTTCTACGAATGAATGAGCAAGTGACCAAATGACTTCCCAGAAGGCTTATCCAGAAACAACACTTGTGTTCCATCTCTCCCACTGGCCATGGTGTCCGTGATGAACTTCATGTCCATATGAGAATGCAGATGGAGAGAAGGAAATTTATTATGCTGTCAGAGAGGGAAAGCAACAACGTAGGCCTTCTGATTCTCTTCCTGCTGGCTGGGCCCTATGGCCAACAGTTAGAAAATGACAACGTGTCTCTGTTTCCTCTAGGGCTCAAGGGACCATGACAGGCTCAGGCCATTACCCATGGAGCTGGCCAGGGAGAACCTACCTGTCAAATTGGCTGGAACGTAGCAAGATAAACTCCTGGTGAGTCCTTCTGTGACACCCTGGGGCTTTGGTGACAGAGTTAATTAATCAAGACACCAATGTCAAAATTAAAGTGAGCAGGAAAAGTCAATTAGTGATTGAATAGCTACGAAGAGACATATTTTAATGAGGTTCCCTCTAATTTGGGCTGTTCCTTGCCCCTCCTTATTAGGCGTGGTCATGCTTCCTTTTTCTGAGTACTGTGGGGGTCAGGAAGAGGGAGGGACGAGGGGTGTCTCTCTAATTTACTCAGGGGTGGATGGCGAGAGTTCTCTGCTGTCTGCAGTGTGCCAGGGCCCCATAAAGCTATTTATCATCGCTTTGAATTCTTTACAGCTGGACGTTCATTTCGATTTGTAGTCACCTCCTCAGCTCCCCTTCAGCAGGCTTGGCCAGGGCTCCTGAGAGGAGATCTGAGCTGAGAGGGGGAGACACAGGCCGGCCAGGAAGGCTGGAGCTGGGCTCTCCAGGGATACATCTGCCACCATTCCACCCTCCACAGCCTCCTCTAACTCTATTTGCTTCTACAGGGAGACGGGGAGATTAGGATGTTTCTCAGGCGTTCCAAACCCTTGTCATGGTTAATAAAGGTCTGGCAGGAACCAGAGCTGGGATGGCTTAGCAGGCTCTGGTGCTGGGGACTCGGGGAGGGAACGTAGGTGTAGCTATCGTTCCAGCCGCCTAGGTGACACCAAGGAGCCCAGGGACCGAGAGAGACCAGACTGAGGGTCCCTGCTTCCTGCTCTTACTTCCCGCATGGCGGGGGGTGGGGCGTGCGGACAACGTGACTGATGGGTGCAAGGTCAAGGGATGGGAAGTGGAGCATGGATGGCTGGAAGAAATGCTCAGTGGGAAGCTTCTGGCTGCATTTCCCTGACCTTGACTTGGGTCAGGCTTGGGTCCAGAGCTTCAGGAGGGCTTGAGCCCGAAATTGGGATCTGAGTTTACCATTTCTTTTTTATCACAAAATAATACAGATTCACCGTAGGAAAAGCGGACAAAGAAGAAGCAGTTTGACCTTATCTCACTACCCAGAGACTAACCACTGCTAGTCTTTTCAGATGCTTTCCAAGTAAATAGATTTAATGTTTGACATTAATCTACATACAGTTTAGCTGTGTATTAGGATTCCGTCTGGGAGGCACAAGTATTTGGGTCATTGGGAAGGCCCATTCCATTCGTTAATTTGTTATATTCACAAGTGAAAGTCCATTCCCGTCTATTTTCTAGAAATTAAAAACTGTTGGGCAAACTGAGGTCCTTTTTATACAGGAAAAATCATGAAAATGTAATCATGGGTTTCCTGTGCAATAAAACAATTTAAACAAAGAAAATGATGGAAGGACATAAATGATAAGAGAATCACTGCAGGAAAAAACCTTGTTCTTGGATAGAAAAATGTAATAATGTGAAGTTATCAAGAAAAAAAAAGGAAATCTAAAAAAATTGAAAACATTTTAAAGGAAAGAAAAATATCAAAATGCAGATAACCAAGATGAAAAGAAAAAATACTTTCACACGCCCAACATAAGAATGACTTATCATTACAGTTTCTTTCTTTCCTTTGCTTTTCTCATTTGTGTGTTTTTTCAAGGACGTGAAGGCTTATAGCATAAACATGTCTTTAGCTTGTTATGTAATCATGACAATATAATTTTTTAAAATAAAGAATTATTTATTTATTTTAGAGGTAGAGAGGATGTGCAAGGGGGGGGTGTGCAGAAGGAGAGAGAAACTTAAGCAGACTCCGCACCCAATGCGGGGCTCGATCTCATGACCCTGAGATTACTATCTGAGCTGAAACCAAGAGTTGGATGCTTAACTGATTGCACAACCCAGGAGCCCCATGACAATATAATTTCAATAGCTAAAATGTATAAGTATATTTATTACACATTGTTTAATTATTATCCAGTGTTGGATTTCAAAGCACTTCAGATTACCTATTACAAAAATACTATGGGTTACATTATTGTGCACGTCACTTTTTGTTATGTTGAATTCATTCTTAAGAGCATATTTGCCTAAGTGAAATTGTCGAGTTAAAACATTTGGACTTTTAGGGGCGCCTGGGTGGCTCAGTCGTTAAGCGTCTGCCTTCAGCTCAGGGCGTGATCCCAGCGTTCTGGGATCGAGCCCCACGTCAGGCTCTTCCTCTGGGAGCCTGCTTCTTCCTCTCCCACTCCCCCTGCTTGTGTTCCCTCTCTCGCTGGCTGTCTCTCTCTGTGTCAAATAAATAAATAAAATCTTTAAAAAAATAAAATAAAATAAAACATTTGGACTTTTAATAATCCTTGATTAATATTGGCAAAATGCTTTCCAAAACCAGTGTCCAATTTACAGGAATATTGGTTTCACTATGCCCTCAGCAGCCTAAGATATTATTAAAATTTTTTTTATCGAGGTATAAGTGGTATGAAATGAAATGCCCATATTTTAAGAAATTAGTTTGAGGAGGTTTGACAATTATATACACCTTTAACTCCCCCCCCATTATAGAATATTTTCATTACTCAAGAAAATTCTTTTGCCTGTTCTGAACTTCATAAAAATGAAAACTATAACAATGAATTATATATGCTCCAAACTCTATTAATTCATTGTTATAATTTTTGTTCTAAACAGAATTAGTGTCTTTTAAGGAATTAATAACACACCCATTTGGTTCTTTTTTATGGTTTCCATCTCTCTCCAAATTCCCCATTCGTTCATACATACTTACTCTGTTTATTTCACTGTCACTGTCTAGATAATTCTAACATCTGAGCCATCTCTGGGTCCTCTTCTGTTTACTCTTCCTCTCTTATCCCTATCACATTGGCTTGTATCTTACGGTCTCTTAATTCTTTATTTATGTTGGCTGTTAGGTGTAAAAGATCACTAGAGGCTGACGTAAAGAGTATTTACCCATAGGAAAGGTTATGTCCCTTCTATGAGCCTGCTAATGTGAGGGACAGAGACCAACGAAGCTGTATCTGAGCAGGGTATGGATGCGTTTAATCTTCAGTTTGATCCAGTTCATCACTGGCTTCATGTGTTTTGAGAATGCTATCAAGACTGTCTTCGTTAGGGCTTGGGCTCTGAGCACCAGTGAGACTCAAGAGATCTTTTTAGGCTTCACAGCTCTGTTGCCAGCTCTCTGAACCATGGACGGCTTTCTTTCTGCTTGGTGCCAGCTGCCTGCTTGAATTTTAGGTCCTTCCCCCAGGTTTCTGCAACTTGAGAGACCCCTCTTCATCTTCTGCCCCATTCTATGTCTTAGGAAGGCCACTGTGCTGCACTTGGGGAAGGCCCTGGGTCCCTGGAAGGGATTTCTCAGCTCTCTCTCTTACTCCCAGTCTTGTACAAGCGGGTCTTGTACTTGGGGAAGATGCTGCCGGCCTCAAGGGAATTCTCTGGATTCTGTCTTGCCCTTTGCCTTGGGTCTATGACTGTGTACTTGAGGAAGACCTGTATGAAAGCTTTGGCATATGGGTGGAAGTACACTTGCACTGTGGCCAGGGTTCTCAGAGTTCTAATCTGTCACAGGAGCTCACATAGACTGCTTAGATGTTGTTGCAAGTTGGGCTGAAATTTCTTTACCTGAGTTTATGGCAGATCCCTCTCCTTCCGGCCGCTTCATAGATAGAAGCAGCCATGGATCTCTTCTATCTTAGGAAGAGCTTGTCATTTCTGCAATTCAGTTTATTTAGGTTTCTTTTGCATCCCAAGCAAGCTAATAGTTTTGAGAACCACGACTTTGTGGCTTCCTCGGCTAGTTCTCATTGCTAGGGCAGGTTCAACGGTCACTTGTGCCTTTCAGCACCCTCACCAGAAACAGACACCCCAGGGGTATTATTTTTCAATCTATGCTAATTTAACAGAGGGAAATGGTAACTTGGTTTTAATTTATATTTTTTATTCTCTGGGAACTGAATGTTTCAAATCCTTGTTTGCTAGTTATGTAACTTCCTTTGTGAGTGTCTTTTGCCCTATCTTTTAGAGTCTTAATTTGTTTCTGGCCCATATACATGAGGTCTTAAATACTAAATATAGCACCTCTTTGTTACATTTGTTGCAATATTTTTTGTTTGCCATTTCCTTTTATATGTTGCTTTTTTTTTGTAGTCAAACTTAGAGATCTTACTCTTTTTTCTTTTTATTCCTTATGTTGCTTCTGAGCCTATAGTTATCTTTCCTTTAGGTTTGGAAAATATTCAATTCTATTTTTCTGAGATTTTGATGTTTAAAAAACCCCACATTTAACTCTTCCACTCAATTGGAATTTATTTTAGTGCATAATATAAAGTGAGATTCGAAAATTACTGTTTCTCCAAATTGCTAGTTAATTGTCCCAACACCATTTATTGGGTAATCCTTGCTTTCCCTCATTGAGCTGTAATGAATCTTACATCTCTGTACATAATCGGGTCCATTTCAGTGCCATCTGTTCTATTACAGTGATCTTTCAGTCTGGTCCTGGGCAGATACAGATGAATTTTTGAAACTGCAAAGCTAAGGAGCTAACTGTGGTCTTGGTATGTCCTCCTCGGAGGCCAGGAGTCATTTCTCTCTGAAAGCATTTGATGACAGTTCTGCAACTTTTATTTATTTACTTATTTGATTGCTTAATTATTAAGCCCTCAGGAATTAAAGCTCTTTGAGGGCTATGATTGTCTTTGACAAGGTCAAATACTCCCTGAGCCCTGTTCTCTTGGAGAACAGCAGTGGGCAAGAAATCCCCCACTCCTTTGTGTTCCTGGAAATGCTGACTGCAAAGAACCAGACTATCCAGTATGAGCTGGATAAGACTCAGGGGTAACCCCCTGTTTGCCTAGGACAAGGCCAGACACGGACCCTCCAAATTCCCATTCTTGGTCTCGTAAATGATTAGCTCCACTCTTTGTTCCTGATGACTGTGGACAAAATACTCACTCACTTGTCTTGGCCAAACTTTAGTTAGGTTTTTTCTCCACCCCACCCTCCACACTCCTGAACCCTGAATTTTGACCCATGATCAGTCTGAACCAGCAGTGGACGATGGAGTCTCTCCTTCACAACCCCTCTGGCAAATAGGCTGACCACAAAGAAAAACAGTCCCTAATCAACTGTCTGATCACACGCCTTGCTAATTCTGTCTTCCCTCCCCCGAGTTTTTGTTTATGCTTCCCTAGAAAAGTTCTGCTTGACTTTGGGTGGGATCATTCTTCCCATTACTGTAGTCTCCTTCCCTCTCGTGCAATAATCTCTTTCACTTCGCATTATTATTTATGACTTGAGAAGTAATGTCTGTCCATTCACCACTGTATCCCCAGTGTCTACACAATTCCATTAACAGAGTAGGTTATTAATAATGGTTCAATTAATGATTCAAGTTTTTAAAAATTATAATACATAATCATTGAAAGAAAAATCAAGCAGTTCAGAATGATATAAAATAAAGTATAAAATCCCTGTTCCCCTCAAGTTCTAACCTTTGGATGTTGCCACTATGTATATTTCTTTCATATCTTTCAAGACATTTTCTATCCTTAGGTGAAAAAAATATGTATACACCTCACAAATGAGACTTTCCATAATTAATATTATTCAGTATTCTGTAGTCATTCAGCAGTCAATATACCAGTGTATGTAGGGCATCATTTTCCACATCAGTGTACGTAGACCTACCTCATTCTGCCAAACAGCAGCATCGTACTCCATTGTGTGGCACATTCTGGAAGTACCATCCTTTATTTGTTATATTGTTCCAGGTTTTTGATACTACAGACAACACTGCTGTAAATACCCTATGTGTTTTTATGTTCCCGGACAAGCATATATACAAGGATAAATTCCTACAGTGGAAATATTCAAGAATTTAAGATGTTGGGAGATTATCAGATTGTCCCTCAGCTTTACACTTCCACCAAAAACGAATGAGAACAATTAAAAAAAAATTCTGGTAATTTTTGGACTTTGCCTATATTGTAGATGAAAAATTGAATCTAGCTGCTCATATAGTTTACATTTCTTTGTGTGAGATTGAACGTCTTTTCACATGGTTATTGGCCTTTTTTTATTGGGTTATTTTTTCCTTATTGATTTTAAAGAGTTCTTTTTATATCAAATAAATTAGTTTGCCTGTCATATATACTGCTCATAATTTACCCGTTTGTCTTTGACATTGTTAATGTTATTTTTTTTTGCCATAGAAAATGTTCATTTTTTTTAATGTTTTTTTATTATATTATGTTAGTCACTATACAGTACATCCCTGGTTTCTGATGTAAAGTTCTATGATTCATTAGTTCTGTATAACACCCAGTCCACCATGCAATACGTGCCCTCCTTACTACCCATCACCAGTCTATCCCATTCCCCCACCCCCTCCCCTCTGAAGCCCTCAGTTTGTTTCTCAGAGTCCATAGTCTTTCATGCTTCATCCCCCCTTCTGATTACCCCCCCTTTCTTTATCCCTTTCTTCCCCTACCAATCTTCCTAGTTCTTATGTTCCATAGATGAGAGAAATCATATGATAATTGTCTTTCTCTGATTGACTTATTTCACTTAACATTATCTCCTCCAGTGCCATCCATGTTGCAGCAAATGTTGAGAAATCGTTCTTTCTGATAGCTGAGTAATATTCCATTGTATATATGGACCACAGCTTCTTAATCCAGTCATCTGTTGAAGGGCATCTTGGTTCCTTCCACGATTTAACTATTGTGGACAATGCTGCTATGAACATTGGGGTGCATATGGCCCTTCTCTTCACTACGTCTGTATCTTTGGGGTAAATACCCAGTAGTGCAAATGGCTGGGCATAAGGTAGCTCACCATTTTTAACTTTTAAGGGACCTCCACACTGTTTTCCAAGTGGCTGTATCACCCTGATTCACCGCTCAACAAATGTAGGAGGATCTCCTTCTCCACCTCTCCAGCAATTGTTGTTTTTGCCTTGTCTATTTTTGCCATTCTAACTGGTGTAAGGTGGTCTTTAGTGTGGTTTTTATTTGAATTCTCCCTGATGGCTTAATGATTTTGAACATTTTTTCATGTGTCTGTTAGCCATTTGTATGTCATCATTGGAAAAGTGTCTGTTCATATCTTCTGCCCATTTTTGATTTGTTTATTTGTTTTCAGTATTGAGTTTGAGAAGTTCTTTGTAGATCTTGGATACCAGTCTTTTATCTGTAGCATCATTTCAAAATATCTTCTCCCATTCCGTGGCTACTTTAGTTTTTTTGATCTTTCCTTGGCTGTGCAGAAGCTTTTTTTTTTTTTTTTTAAAGATTTTATTTATTTATTTGACAGAGATAGAGACAGCAAGCGAGAGAGGGAACACAAGCAGGGGGAGGGGGAGAGGAAGAAGCAGGCTCACAGCGGAGGAGCCTGACGTGGGGCTTGATCCCGAAGCCGGGATCACGCCCGAGCCGAAGGCAGAGGCCAAATCAAGCGCGCCCAGGCGCCCTGTGAGAGCTTTTTATCTTGATGAAGTCCCACAAGTTCATTTTATCTTTGTTTCTCTTGCCTTTGAGATGTCATGAAAATGTTGCTTGGCCGATGTCGTATAAGTTGCTGCCTATGTTCTCTCAGGATTTTGATGGATTCCTGTCTCACATCGAGGTCTTTAGTCCATTTGGAGTTTATCTTTGTGTATGGTGTGAGAGAGTGGTCAATTTTCATTCTTTTGCATGTAGCTGTCCAATTTTCCCAGCACCATTTATTAAAGAGACTGTCTTTTTTTCCACCGGATGTTTTTTCCTGCTTTATCAAAGATTAGTTACCCAAAGAGCCGAGGGTCCATTTCTGGGCTCTCTATTCTGTCCCATTGGTCTATGTGTCTGTTTTTGTGCCAGTACCATGCTGTCTTTGTGATCACAGCTTTGTAGTACAGCTCGAAATCCAGCATTGTGATGCCCCCAGCTTTGTTTTTCCTTTTCAACAGTTCCTTGGCGATTTGGGGCCTTTTCTGGTTCCTACAAATTTAAGGACTATTTGTTCCAGTTCTTTGAAAAATGTCATCGGTATTTTGATCGGGATGGCATTGAAAGTGTAGATTGCTCTGGGTAGCATGGACATTTTAACTATGTTAATTCTTCCGATCCATGAGCATGGAATATTTTTCCATCTTTTTGTGTCTTCCTCAATGTCTTTCAAGAGTGATTTATAGTTTCTAGAATATAGATCCTTTACATCTCTGGTTAAGTTAATTTATATATTTTAGATAGTCAAAAGTGTTCGCCTTTTCTTGCATAGCTTCTGCGTTACTTTCAGTTCAATGTACAGGCATATCATAGAGACTTAAAGCCCACATTTATGAAGATTTAAATAAGTTGTTTTCCAATTTTAAATTATTCAAAACAATATTTGCAGATACAAATGTATGCTCATTGTTGACTATTTCCTGTGTGTCAGTTCCTAAAAGTATTATTTTGGAGCCCAAATGTGTGAACATTCTAAACACTTAAATGTCGCCAAATCAAGGCCACTGGTTTTCACCCCCTTGGGTCCACTGATCTATCCTCTCAGTAGGAATGCCTCTTTTTGCCCAGAAAAGTTAAATGTTGGAGATGAGAAGGGATGAGGAATAGGAAGACAGGGGCCCAGGAGAGAAGAGCATTTTTAAAGAAGGGACTGCATCACAGGTACAAATCCAGTTAGCATTGCTATCTCTCAGCTTCTACTCCTTCTGACACAGTTTGCTGGAGGGGTTTATTTGTCTTTTTTGTAGCTTTGGGGTGAGAACGAGGACCGATTAGAACCTTGCCTTGTGGTTGGGTTTGTACTATCATGGTGACTTTTGTTTTTGTTTTTAAGGATTTTATTCATTTATTTGACAGAGAGAGAGAGAGAGAGAGCACAAACAGGGAGAGCAGCAGCAGAGGGAGAGGGAGAAGCAGGCTTCCCACTGAGCGGGGAGCCCGATACGGGGCTAGACCCCAGGACCCTGGGATCAGGACCTGAGCCTAAGGCAGACTTTTAACCCACTGAGCCGCCCAGGCGCCCCTCATGGTGACTTTTGTATCAGTAAGCAAGAGGGACCATTTTCTCTGCAGTTTCCTGCTACGTGTGAGCCCAGGGTCAATACAGTTTACATATCTCCTCTATGATTTCCTATAACCTTTAAAGCTAGATTGGAACAAGGGGAAAATTCTATCTATTTGTGGATAATGAATTTGGAATAAATGGATTTCTCTCTTTTAAATCGAAATGAAAGGAGAATTCACTGTTTCTGCTAGTTCCACCAAAGGTAAATTGCATACTTCCTTGCATACTTCTAGAAAAGCATGAAGCTAGAATTTCTCTATTTTTGGAACTAAAACTGGTTTAGGCACTTTAGTTAAAATGACAATGTGGCTGACTTGTCTGATGGTTTCTTTTTTATGGACTCCAAAGGATTATCTAAGCTTACACCTAGAAATGTGGTTGAACTGATCAATCTCCTACATTAATTTCAAGGTTCACACTCTCTGTGCCTCTGCCATCTTCCCCATGGAACCGTAAGCTTCTTGAGAGCAGGCTGGCTTTGTGATTGAGTGCAGTGTGCTGCCCGGAGAGGTGCTGAAGAGAGCTTTGTGAAATTAGTGTAGCCACATGGGATTTCCTCTGGAATTCTTACTGCTGCCAGTTACTCAAGGCAGGGAGTTCTGATCTGACGTTGCAGAATCTTCTCCCCCAAATAAGAACCTACATTTTGCAAGGAACTTTCTGCAGGGTGATGTAGCAGAGACCATGGACCTTGTGTACAAAGCCATTTGCTGTTTGTACAAAACCTGGAGTTGGTGACTCTGCTCGGTTCCTGTGTGCCTTTGGGCAAGAGTACCTTGAACTATGTATCACACATTTTTTTCTTGAGTTCCCTAACCTGGCAGGTTCTCAGTCCCATGCCCTTTCCCCGGCCCTCCTTTAGGGTTTTGCAAACTTTCTCAACGGACAGGTGCCAGTCTTGCTTTTGGTGGGAATGACCTCTTGCCAAGGGAGAAGGACAGATGGTTGATGGGGGCTAGGACCTGGGGGAAGGAGGTATTAAATGATGAAACGGGGTTCTTGGTCAGCTGGGAAGTGGAAGTACCCCTGTCAGTCACAGACCATTAGGCGACCCCAGGTGGGGGTGGACACGATCTTACCAGAAATGGGACTCGGTGAGTGCCAGGTTCTATGCCCATCGTGGCCTCCTTACTGTGCTCTGTGTCCTCATTGCTGGTGTTCAGAGCTTCTAGCCGAAGAATTGCCTTTAAAAATCCCTGACCCTCCTAGGCAGTGAGGCACTGTCTGGGCTGGGAGGGCAGCAGACTGGCGTTCAGGACTTCTCCCTTCTGATCTCTGTTCTCAGAGTTGCTCCAGACTTCCCAGGTGAGGTAGCTGAGCCCCTGGGCAGGGCTGGCCTTAGTTTCCCTGAGATGAGCAGGTGGGAGGATGGAGATCCATGGTGAATCAGCGTTTGTGAGGGGTCAGAGATGGCAGATTAAGACTAAGCACTGAAGAGGGAGGAAGCCAGAAAGCACAAAATTAGAGTTGGTGCATGAGAGAAAGAGATTAAATGGAAAAAGAAAAATCGCCGGCAGCTTTGGATTTACCCAGAGTTTCTCCGGTGGGCAAGGAAAGCTTAAATAATCCAAATTAATTTCTAGTTAAATGCAAAGCTCAGAGAGCAAACAGGTGACCACAGCTGGCACCAAATTTCACTGGGAGATAAACTACAAATGCTAAAAATCAGCTGTGTGTGCCGAGAGACAGACTGGAAACAGCCGACCCCAGGTGCAAGGTGGAGGCTAGAATGTTCTAGTCGTTCATTCAGTACTTTGTGCTCAGTGCTGAGCTTCCAGTGAGTGTCTGAAACATGGTCACTGTCTTAGAGTGGCTCACGGTCTAAGGTGAGAGATGCCCAAAGAGAGCATTGCAGGGCCATAGGCTAAGTAATGCCGTGGCAATATGTGAAGGGGGTAAGGAAGGAAGAGGGAAAGCAAAGGTGGGGGGGATAAGGAAGGACCTTCTGCAGGATCAGACACCTCATTGGAGCCCTGAAGACCAACAGGGATTATCATGCTGATAAGGAGGTGGGGAAGGGACCTGCAGGCAGGTAGAATAGCAGGTGTGGTGACCTGGACACAAGAGGGAGCCCGGGCTCCCCAGGCAGTCCCGCCAGGCTGCTGCATGGGGTGCCCTTGGAGACGTGCCAGGGGTTAGGTCATGGCCAGATCTGATTTAGGCTTTTGGAAGATTGCTCAAGCAGTATGGTGGGGTTAGATTTGGGGTGAGAAGGGAGGAAGAGGGGTCATCTGAACAGTGACAGCAGTCATCTAGGGAAAGGGACGGTGGCCTGAACTGAAGCTCTGGGCATAATGAGGATTTGGGAAATAGGAAGGTGTGGAATTTGTAGTCTTGGTGATTGGGTGACTATTTCAATGCGTCTTGCCAAGAGTCCCACTTGTTGACTAGGTGTGGTGCCATCCTCGGGGATGGGAAGGAGAGGGGACCAAGAGGGCTTCGGATGCACACAGGGGACAAGTCAGGACCTGCAGGGGGCTGGGGGCACCTGTAGGACGTCCAGATATCCGGCAGTTTGGAGCCTCACTGCTTTCCCTCTTGCTGTTAACTCCCACTTCCTACAGTGGGTACCCTCTGGGTACTGCCCAAGACTTTCATCTGGGGCTCTCCCCACCCCCGTTCTGCAGTAGTCCCCAGCTAGTGGGTGTGGAGGGTGGCTGCTCGTGGCATTTGAGGATATCCAATTTCATGGTGCAAGGGATCTCCATCCTACTGGCTTGGCCTTTGAGAGCTGATTTTTTTTTTATTTATAATAATATTTTTTAATTATATTATGTTAGTCACCATACAGTACATCCCTAATTTTTGATGTAAAGTTCCATGAGAGCTGATTTTGAGTGTTAATCTTTGGGGAATGAATGGGACAACGGCTTTCAAACTTTGTTCCTTCAAGCCCTGGGTTTCTGGCCTCGGACTGCTAAATGGAGGACAGAGTGGAGGGTAAAGGAACAGGGGAGGGGAGAGAGGCCAGGTGAAGATCCAGGGTGGGATCTGGCTCCCTTGAGCACCCCCACAAAGAAAGGCTCTTCTGAGAAGTTGTTTTGAAGGAGAAGACATTTGTGGGTACATGGCCGGCCTGAGTCCGGAGATCTTCCTATTCTGGTGAGGAGGCTTGAATGAAATTTTGTTGGGGCAGGGGAGGGAGGGAGGGACAAACTGGGGAGAGTCCACGGAGAACTGAGGTGAGGAGCTTAGCGCAGTGCTCCCCCAGCAGCCGGAGCAGGTCTGCTTTCTGCCAAGTGCTCGAGGGGTGGAAGAGGAATTCACGATGAGGCTGTGCGGGGCGAGGGCCAGGAAAACAGAAAACTCCGTGGCTGCCGTGGTGGCAACCACAAGTTGTCCTGCAGAAACCAGAGCACAGACAGGTTTTATTTGGCTCCCGGAGTATTTTTATAATTTCTGAATTAGTTGCCAGCACTCAAAAACCAGGAGACTTTATATAAAATTTTGATCTCGGACTTCTCTTAAGAAATAAGACAAGGGACGCCTGGGTGGCGCAGTCGTTAAGCATCTTCCTTCGGCTCAGGGCGTGATCCTGGCGTTCTGGGATCGATCCCCACATCAGGCTCCTCCGCTAGGAGCCTGCTTCTTCCTCTCCCACTCCCCCTGCTTGTGTTCCCTCTCTCGCTGGCTGTCTCTCTCTGTCAAAAAAATAAATAAAATCTTAAAAAAAAAAAAAAAAGACAAGACCCAAACACAGGGTCAGGCTTTCCTGTCCCCACCCTCCTCTTGTCACCCAGCCCCCTTCTGTCCTCGGTGGGACCCACCGGGGGGTCGTGAGCATTTAAACTTGCACCTTCTGAGTCACGGTCACCTCCCATAAGCCAAGCAGGCCAGGGCCTAGAGGCTCACTCCTTTAGTAACCCTGAATCCTTCTGTAGCACAAAAGGACTGTTGTCTCCCTCCCTCTCTTCACAAAACTTTTGTGTAAACTGAGTCCCTACTATGGGAACTGTCTCCCTTCTACCATCCTGCTGGTTATCAGAGGCATGAATATAGTTGGTCTTTGGACAGTAGTGACAAGCGGTAAGAGAGAGAAATATTTAGAGTCAAGGCAAGTGGGTTCTGCCCGAGTCTGGAAGGAGAGGACCGGTCTGAGGTCTGACAGATGAGAAGGAGTTAACCACATGCAGATGGGAAGAACGGGTGTTGCAGGTAGAGGGGGAGCAAAATGGGGGGATGCTAGGGATGGCGGATGTGGGCGGGTGAGCCGGGGGGGCAACGGTGTTAGTTCCAGACAAAGAGGCCGCCTTGGATTAGAGTGATGGCAGGGGGTGAATTTGAGAGAATTTCGGGAAGTAAATAGAAAGCACCAAGGGATGATGGGTGATAAGGAGTGAGGACAGGGCTGTGAAATGAACTGTCCTTGGTTTCTGGCAGATGTGACGAGACAGAGAGTGGCGGCATTCACTGAGATATGGAGCCGTAGGGAAGCACGTGCAAGGAAGGAGGACGGGTTTATCCCCTCGGAGTTTGAGGTGACTTCCAGACATCTCAGAGGAGATGACAAAGAGACCGTTGGATACACAGGTCCAGAGCTCTGAGATGTTTGGACTTTGAGAAGGGCTGTTTGATGGGGCACTTGGGTGGCTCAGTCGATTAAGCGTCTGACTCTTGATTTCAGCTTGCGTCATGATCTCAGGGTTGTGAGATCGAGCCCTGCTTTGGGCTCTGTGCTGGGTGTGGAGCCTGGTTAAGATTCTCTCTCTCCCTCTTCCATTGCCCCTCCCCCCACTCTCTCTTTCTCTCTCTCTCAGACTAAAAATAATAATAAAAAAATAAAAAGGGCTGTTTGCTACTAATCCACTGGTCTGATGGTAGGCTGCATACTGGGCACTTTGCATTCTCCCATCTGGACAGTTGCATCATTTAGTCATTCAGTGAACCTTCATCAGACACCACTCCGCTAGGCACGGGCAATGTAGCAATGAACAAACAGATGCTATTCCTCCCCTCAAGGAACCAAGCCGTGAGTTTGCAGGAAGTGTGGATGTGATTGGATTCCCTCCAAACTGTCTACATCCTCATGATATTGGGGTTATTAAAGGTCGGTTGGGCGTGCTCTCTATTCCCCCTCTCTTGGATTGTGGTTAACTGTTCAGAACAGATTTACTTGTGTTTTCACACTTCATAGCTACCTTTAGATAAGAGTTTCAAAACTGGCTGCCGTTACTACTTTGATAGTGGTCTACTTGGCATATTTGTCTCTAGACATTGAGTCTGAAGCTCTGCATTTTGGAAGATAGGAAACCAGACCTCAGATGCCTTCCTCAAGTATTAGGGCTGATCTCCTGGGCTCTGAATGAAGTATTTCGAATACTGTGAGACTTAACCTTTTCCAATATGCATAGCCAGAAGAAAGTAAATTAATCATGAACATTGATTTGCTCATCGTATTTGCCAATTTGTCTCCTTTTCTGAACTTTAAATATCTTGAGGCAAGGACTGTATTATTCAGTCTTGTTATCTCTGGTTTCTAGTACAGTCCATGGCACATAATAGGCAATTAATGAATACATACGCTGAATGAATAAACCAATGGGAAGCATCTTTTGATGATTGTCTTGTTCTTTTAGTTAATTCTTATTTTATTTGAACTTGTATGTTTTTACCTCATCTCCTCAAGTGCAATTCAAGTTGCTGTGGCTAAGAGCTGTGGTTGCTCGGCGTTGCTGGACTCACAGCAGGTGCCCACCACTTCTTTGTGGATTGATTGCTTAGAATGAGAAAGAGTTTGCCCCTCTGATCACTGTCCTTCACCTGTAATCATCAGCTAGTTTCCTCAATTTCCCCTGGTTTGTGAAAGCAAAACCCAACAGGTGTCTGAGCCTTGCCTTTCGAATACTTACCACGTCGGGGCACTATGTTCAAGCTGTGGATGGCGGGACGGAAGTGGACAAACTTAAGAGGGACACCTTAGCTTTCACTAACTAAGCACTTTCTCTCTGTCTCTTCCTGATGTCTTAGGAGTCAGGGACTACTCTTATTTTACAATAGAAGAGAACTGAAGCTTGAGGAGGTTGGGCAACTTGCCCAAAGCTAGGATTTGAATCCAGATGGTTCTGTTTCTGAAACCCGAGCTTTGAGTCAAAGATCGTACAATTTCTGTAAATGTTAGAATCATCTGGAAGCCTGGGTATATTCCTGGACTCCACTGCAGACTGCATTATTGTTTAGAGGGTGGGCTGGGGCCCAAGAATGCATGTTTTAACAAATAGGCACCCAAGAGGATTCTGGTAGTGGTGGCACTGTGGGCACTGTGCCATCATTGACATGGGACATAGTCACTCAGAGGCTTACACTGTGGCTCTGACATACCCATCACCGCCCTTTGGGGAACAAGGGATATGGCACTTTCCTGCTGTGTGTTTCCAGAAACCCATAAGCCTGGAACAAAGCTGTGCTGAGGGTATGTCCAATAGAGGCTTTGACATGAGTTCCTCCTATAAACTGTGAGGCGGTTAAGCACCAGTAAGCACGAGCTGCAGACACTCTGCATCCACCTAATAAATGAGATTATCTTTCTCTCTCAAAGGCACCACTTTGGAAGTAAAACCAATGAGACCCAAAGAGGGGCAGGGAAAGAGAGCACACATCCACACCCCTGGCAGTGTGGTGTGGAAGCTCGAATTCATGAAGGATCATTCCGGGTGCTGGTGGTGGAGCAAAGCCCTTCCTGGAGCTCAGGGAAGAGGGAAGGAAGGGAGGCAACTAGACCTAGTAGAGATCCAGGATCCTGCCCAGAGGGAGGGTACCCAGTGGGAAGGATTCCTCCTGGAGGGGGAAAGGCTCAGACACCAGTGCTCCTCACAGCTGGGTCATATCCTGGCCCCTCCACCTGCTGGCCGCATCGCCTTAGGCCAGCTGCTTATCTTCTTTGGCCTCGGTTTCCTGATCTGTAAGGCGAGAATATTAATATCTATGCAGCGTTATGTCATACAGCTTAGATGTACCAAGGACACCTTGCCTGGCACACTGACCTTCCACAGAATGCGCTCATTAGCATGGGTCTGAAGTTTTCAAGGGCATGGCAGGGAAAGAAGTCGGTATTCAGCTTTCCCCAATCCTGCACTAAAAATCCTCCAGGGGAAGCCCTGCCAAGAATCCTGGCTCCAGCGTGGACTCCATCAAGTAGTCATAAATATTTATGGACAGTCAGGCAACCTCCTCAAATGTCCTCCCGACCCTTTGGTCCTGCTCCTTTCTTTTGATAGTTGGCATCTCTGGTCTTCTGCAGAGAGGGGCTCCACATTTAGAAGGACATAGTGGACAGATCTAGGAGCTGGGAACGTGGAAGAACTTGGATGTGAGGTGCAGGACTGAAAATGCTTTAGAGCCTGAAATTGAGTAGCTATTGAGATTTGCTTCGGAGCCTTTGATTTGCTGTTGGCATATTTATAGGAGACCCTGGACTGTGAAAGGGTGTGCGGGCTGGGCTACCTGCCAAGGAAGCCCTGGCTTGGTTCCTTCTGGAGCTCACTAAAGCTTTTGCTGCCCTGGGTGGTAGCTTTGAAGCCAGGGGACATTCAGAGGCCTTGAAAAGCCCTCAGAAAATCATGTCAAAAGCAATAGCAATTCATATTTAGAAAGATACAGTGATAAGTGCGTTATTTTATCCCCGCAGCAGTCCTGTGAGTCAGGTGGTGGTGCTGGGGTGGCGTCCTGTCATGATCCAAACCGGGAACTCGGGGGGCAGGACTGCTGAACGCGGAGTCCTGGCTTTTACTCACTGTGGGAGCGTGGCAAGTTCTTAGCCTCTCTACACCTGTTTCTTCTCCTGAAGACTGGGAATAGACATATCTATCTCATACGGTTATTTTGAGATTTCTCCAGGTAAAGCAAATAGCCAACATCTGGCATATAGTTCACATGTTCAGTGGATATTAGGTATTATTCTGTCCATTCTATAGATGGAGACACTGAAGCCCCAATGGAGGGAGTGGTGGGCCCCAAGTCACATAGGGAGGGGTGGAGGAGTTGAAACTCAAGCTCACGTAGGTTGGACCACAGTGCCTTCATTTTTAGTCACTAGATATTCTGCTTGAGCTGAAAATTTTTCTCGGGAGGTCTTACCCAGCTTAAGTGATGGGGAGGGGTTTGGGTCCTGATCAGCCTGTATTCTTCAAAGGGCAGAATCTCCAGACGAGAAAGGAAGTGGCGAGGGCCCAGGCTGTGCAAGGAGAGGGCTGCTGCCGAGGATGAGTGTTTTCAGGGCTGCTGCATTGCCTTGCTTTGGGCTTTCTGGGTAGCCACCCTGAGGGGCCTTGCCTCCAGTGAATTGCCTTTATTTTGACTTGCCCTGTAGCCATAATCTGAGTGCCACAAAGGACTGAATTTGTTGTGCCATTTAGTGGCATACAGACTATCTGGGCTCAGGCAGAGCAGGCTAGACTGGAAGGAAGCACTTTCCCTGTAGGCCAGCCTGCCTGTCTCTTTCATCTCTCTTCTCTGTTTTCCACTCTTGCAGTCTCTCAGCATTCCTGTAAGAGAGCAAGTAGGCAGTGGCCTGGAGGCTTCGATGCTGTGTACTCGGAGCAGTGGACTGTATCTAGACCCGGGCTTCTCAAACTCTCTGGGATGAAGAAACAGGGTTTTTCTTTGACAGTTTCTTGCAGAATGATATTTTTATAAAATCTATATTTTTCTTGAGAATACATTTCTGGGAAAATGCAATAAAAAGATATGAAAATGCAAGTCCCCCTTTTACTACTAGAATAAACCTATTAAATTACTCTGTCGGATTTGCTATAAAAGTCTCAAAACGCTTGCTCAGTTTCTGTCCTTACCTCACTGCGGACCCGCAGTAAAGAATTTGCAGCCCGACCCTGGTAGGCACTTTGAATGGCTCTAGGTGACCTGGAGTGGGAGCGTGGACTTCTGCTGGGGGGCTCCCGGGCCCCCGTCCACAGGGGCGGGTCTGTCTTGCAGCCAGCGGTGGGGAGCTTTTCCAAGGGCGGTCCTTGTCAAGCTCTGGTGCCCAGCATGCTGCACAGGCTATGTGAGAGAGCCACGTCCTGTCCCTGCTGAATGCCATCCCCGCTGCCCAGGCCACTCCCGCGCGGTGCTCCCGCAGCACACGTGCAGAGGAGGCCCCAGGCTGGGGGTTGATCGACACATCGGAGCGCCCATAAATAATTGCCTCAGGGTTTAGGCTCTGGGAGCAGGACTCAGAGTCAGCTTCTTATCTTCCTCTCTGATTGGCACACCAGAGGGTTATTTGGGGAGGGGAGCAGAGGAAAGCCATGGGCCCACTCCACACAAGTCTGCCTGTCATGGACCTGAGAAGCGTGATAGCATATCAGATCTTCTCTCCCCTTAACCTTGTCAGCCCGCCTTCCAGCTCAGGCGGCGCCAGCAATGACAAGAGAAAGGGAGGATGATGGGAAATCCCTCTCCTGGCAATAGGGAAGCTGTTATGGGGTCCCAAGGGAGGGGAGCTTGCTCTAGAATCATGTCTGCCAACACCTTGAATCCAACATGCCCAAGGATGGGTCCCCACCCACCCGCCTGTCCTGCCCTCCTCCCCGAGCTGCATTGGCTCACGCACGCTGTGTTTCCTCATCACGGTATTTACAGCATGCAGCCTGATTCCTGAAAAAATCTCACTGGAGGAGAGACAGGGACCCTTGTGGCGATGGGTGTGTGTGTTTGGCTCCAGGGAGGTCTCGCAGGTACCTGGCGCTCTGCCTGCAGCTTCTTTTCTGTTTTCCTGTTTGAGGAGTCTTCCAGCTCTCCGTGTGTGTATAGCCTGACTGGTGACTGACAGGTCCTAACTCAGGCAAACACAGCTCTGACCCAGGCCTGGGGTGCCTCAGGTAGGGCTGCTCAGGGTCTTGCCATTGCCATTTGGCATTCCAAGATGCCATAAGCTCTCAGAAACAAAAGACACAGCTCTGCCCAGAAGAAGGAGTCTCTCATGAGTCTAGGGTGGGATACGATAGCATCTGCTGTGCGGTCCGGCCAATGCTAGAAGGGAGGTGGGGATGGCGGGGAGAACGACGGGTTTCTCACACCAGCCTCCACCCGTCTCTGCTCACAGTGCCTTTTCTCTTTTACTCCTGTGTCCCTAAATGGCATCCCTTGCCACTTTCCCCTTGAAATCAAACAATGGCAAGGATCAGGCAGGTGGGCGTCAAAGGTTTCCAGTAGGGTCAGTACAGAAGGGGGCACTTTGACCTTTGAAGGTACCGAAAGCTGGAAGAGTTAGGGCTGCAGCTATGACATTCGAGTTAGGGAATGTTCGTTCCAATTCATTCCAGATAGGAGCCCCTGGAATGTAGCAGCCAGCTCGATCTGCAAGCCACGTTTACTCCCAAGATAGTAGAATGGAGTAGTAAGAACAGGGCTTTGCAGTCAGGCAGAATTGCACCTCAAACCTCTCTCTGTGTTAAAATACCTCTTTTCCAGGGGGCTCTCCAGTCTTTCTGGGGTGACCCTGTTTGCTCATCACCAAGGGTCCTGTGGGTTTGGCGAGTCAGCAGGTATTACTGTCATTTATTTTTTTTTGTAGACAGGGGAGGAAAGCCAATTCTCTTACCCTAAACAGTTGTTTGGGTGCACTCAATCAGGGGCTAACCATCTAGAAAAACCTCCTCAGAAAGCCATCCCAAAGTGTGCAAATACCCAGGAGAGAGCTGGAGAGTAATTGGAAGTAGCTAGAAAGCCACTGTGGCTCCACGAATACCTTCTAAATGAGATTGCAGACGAGGGTAGCCATGCAACGTAGAGGCCAAGTAAGGGTGATGGCGCCCGTGGCGATGTGCAGGATTCTCCACCTATCCATGGCTTCCAGCCTGAAAAGCAAACCCCCAGATGCCACTTCCGTATGCCATCCATAGCCACTGGCCTCCATTCTTTCTGGTCTTGGAAAACCATCTTTTACTTAGGGGATCGGGGAGGTAGATTTGGGGAGAGGAGTGAAGGCCAACTGACTTGATCTCAGGCCTCAAACTCACCTTCTATCTCCTTTGCCCATAGGAAGTAGCCAGTCCTGCCCTGGGCCTGTGCACTGGGCCCAAGTTAGCTATGGGGGAATTCTGGGGTCTTTGCTTTGCCCCAGGGGATCCAATGATCAAGGACAATGCATGAAAACTTTACGCAGTTGGAAAATGGTGGCCCCTGGGCAGATTGAATAAAAAACAGCAGCAAAGAAGATGACAAGGTCCATAGGGAGGAGGGGGGAGGGGTGTGCAGACTCAAGGAGGATACCCCCTGCCCTTCTGCTCCCCACCCCTTCCCCTCCTCCCATTTGTTTTCTGTGATGAGGGGACTGGGGGTGGGACCCACAGGCTCAGGTGAGGCCCTGCAGGTCCCACAGGCTGCGGAACCTACCATCCTCTGGGTTAGGAGGTTTCTTAGCTGTTTCCTCCCCAAAAGGGTGTGGGACATGGACACTTTGTTAGGAGTTTTGTAGGACACCATTCTCTACAGTTTTCTAGAATGTCTGTAAGGGGTAAAGTCAATTATTGTCCATCTTTGCCATAAAAAATAAGTAGCAAGCAGAGTTACATTACTTCTGGTGCCGTCTTTCTACCTCTCTTTTGAGGAAAAGTTGGCAAATATAGGAAAGCCTAAATGAGAAAACAAAGATCTCCTGTCATCCCAGTCACTGAGAAATAACTATGGTTAGCATTTTGATGTAAATTATTTCCCTCTTCTCCTTCTCGAAAGATATATTTTTAGCAAAACTAGATATCATACAGTAAATAACCTACTTCCTGCACTTAACAATATCCATAAACATTTCCCAGCATCACTGGATAGTTTTCTACAACATCTTTTTTATGGGTGCTGTGAATTTCATCATATGGTTATAGTGTAATTTATTTAATAATAGCAAATATTTATAAAGTACTTCCTATGGGCTATGCTTTGCATGCATCACCTAATTTATTCCTTACTAGAGATCTGTGAGGTAAATCTTATTGCTATCCACCTTTTATAAATAAGAAAACAAGTTTTTAGGCAATATTTTCCCCAAGGTCACATAGGGAGTGAGCAGAAGAGCTGGAGCTTGAACCTCACTGCATTCTTTCTGGCTCCTGAGTCCAAGAGCTACTATGCTGCGCGGCCACCTTGGCCAAGCGCCCATTGCTGGCACTTAGGTTGTTTCTAGCTTTTAAATATTACTCACAAAGCTGTGAAGAACATCGTTATAGCTATATGTTTTGTACATGCCATTATTTGCAAGGATAAATTTCTAGAAATGAAGCAGAGAGGTCAAAGCAAATACACATTTTTCTGGAGTTGGAGCATTTGTTTGGGGCAGGAGCAGGCTGCACACAGATGGATCCCATCTGGAGGTGCTGTGCACGAGGCAGCACCTGCTCAACAGCTACGCCACCCCCAACCTCTCTTCCGAACCGCTGGGAAGGCTACCTCAGATTGGATTCCCAGCACACTCTTGAGAGCCACCATTTCCTGGCACCCTTATAAACACAGAGATTTCACATTTTGAAACTATTGCCACACGGTTAGGGGGGAAAATGGTATGATTTTTATTTATGAGTTTTTAGTTGTTCATAAAGCCAAATGAAAATTTTAAGTTTGTTAACAGGCCATCTGAATTTCATCTTTGTTGACTTTCTTGTCCATGTCCTTTGGGATGGGGCATGGTTTTGATATCCAGGAACTCATGGCATTTGAGTGTTCTTGCTCCCAATTCCTTCCTGGGATGGATGGATGGATGGATGGATGGATGGATGGATGATTGGATGGGTGGATGGGTAGTTGGTTGGATGGGTGGATGGATAGGTGGTTGGATGGATGGATGGATGGATGAATAAGCTGCATTTCTTGGAATTTCTCCCTGAGATTTCCTTAATACAGAAACTGATAGTAACTTTCCCCTCTGCCTTATTGACCTGGCAAGTCTTCCATTAACTGAATCCCATTTTTATTTACTCTGGAATGTCATCCTTGCTTGGGTTGGTCTGTACTACAGCTCTGACTTAGAAATTATTCTTAGAAAGTATACACAGGAGCTATCTTTCTGCTCCTGAGCTCCTAGGAATAACAGTACTAGCTACCATTTATTAAGCAGCTGCCACAATCATGCATGGTATATGTCCTTGTCTTCATTTTACAGACGAGTAGAGGGCTCAGGGAGGTTAGGTTACTTGTACCAGCTCATGCAGCTAGTAAGTGGCAGGAGAAGAATGCCCTCAGTCTCATGTTGTTCATCAAGGAGTTTAGGCATTCTGTTGTTTTCTGTCTTCATCATTGACAATCTTTATTAATTTCATGACTATCAAAAATTTAGACAGTTGAAACTTAGGAAATTGTTATGGCAGATTTTATATCAAAGTACCGGAATAATGATTTCTAAAATGTCTTCCAGTTGCTTGCACCTGTGGTTCAAATGAACATCTTTGAGAACCAAAAGAAGCCCATATTGGACTCAGAATGCACCCGCAGCCAGTCCTCCGTTGCTGAGCCAGCCAGCCAGGTTTGCACATACCCCCTCTTACCCGAGCTCAGGCATCTTGGGTGGTATCTTGATGCTCCCTCCCCCTTGTTCCTCAGATGCGTATTGACTGAAGGGTGGAGTCCAGAGCCTCGGTGGCTGGGGCAGATCTTGAGGAGCAGGAGGAAGTGGAAATGGGGGAGCTGTGGATTGGGTGCCACCCACCCACAGTGTCTGCTTGGATGGGCTGTACCTGCTTGCCCACTCCCCAGACAGGCGTCAGACAGAGGGATGGAGTGGCACTCCCTTCAGTGAAACCTTCCCAGTCCTCCCTTGGCGATGGTCACTGCCTTCTGTTGACGGTCTGCGTACCTCTGCTGGGGCTTGTGCACCCTCTCGAGTCATATTCCTGTATTTCTCCCCAGCTGACTGGGGAGCACTTGAGCACGGGAATGGGTTTCTTAATCTTTGAACACGAAGTGGATACTCAAGAAATGTTTGAATGCGTGCTAATGAGGGCACCTGAGTGCCCTGGGACTAGGAAGGCTTCTAGTGTACATGTACTGCTTGGGCTGGGCAGACTGTTCAGAATGACTCCACGAGGCTCCTGGTGAACTCCCAGGTCCCAGGGTGGAACTGGCTGCTCTGGCTTTTCTTTCCAACGGGAAGGCAATAAAGTCTGTCCTCTGGACAGAACTTGGCCCGCCCACCCCTGCCATGACCATTGTCCCCCTCCCTTTCCCCCCCTCCCTGGCCCAGAGCCTCCACTTCCCCTGCTGCAGTGGTTTGGGAAGTAAGGACATACAGTAAGCACTCACCTCTGTGTCGGTTCTTCCCAAGAGGCTGCAGGCTGCTCCCCCAACACCCACAAAAGGTTGGGCTTGAAGAAGCCTGGGCAGGCCCCCCCTGGGTAGCTGTTGGCATGCTGTGTGTGTGCCCAAGGGGGGGAGAGAGCGTGGAGCTGTTGGACGCTCTGCTCTTACTGGAAGGCTTATGGCTGAGTGAGAGGGACGGAATGTAAGCAGCACCCCTGTCTCTTCAGTCTTGAGCAGTCACTTTCTTTCCTCTCTTACTGGGACATCCACTGTATCTGAGAAGTGGGACTGGCAGGGCTGGTTGGTGGCAGGTCAGGCATGACTCTCCAGAGAAGAGCAAGCAGGAGTGGAGAATTATTGAGTGGCCTTTAGAATTATTATAATGAAGGAAATTAGGGGTCCCCAGAAGGATCGCTTAGGGCAGGAACATAGTTAATTCGAAGGAACCTGAACAACTCGACAGCTCTTTAGCAAGGGTTGGGGCCAAGGGGGTGGAGATTTCACAGCAGGGAGGAGTCAGAACTGCTCTAAAGTGAATCTGGGGGAGGGTTAGGACAAGTCCTGCAGACCTCTGGACCACTCTGGGTTCTTGTGGTGTCAAAGTTACGTGGCGGCACCTCTGGTGACCTTTGTAACTATGTGGGGACAGTTTTTGATTTCCATGTAACTTAGAGTGTGCATCTTGCTTCTAATGAGCGAAGGCCAGGCTTACTAGCCCTCCTGTAGTATGTAGGGCAATCTTAAACAGTCCAAGTTTTCCCCATTCCTGCATGCCATAGTCCCATTGAGAACACTGGATCTTATCACAGGATGCTTCCGGGTCTGATAATCTGATCATCTGATTTTGTGCTGGCTGTGACTGTCAGTTTGTTTTCTTCAAAGATGAAATGAGGGGGAAAAAAATCGATCATCTTAATAGATGTAGGAAAAAGATTTGATAAAACTCAACACTCCTTTGTGATTAAAACATGATCTCTTGGCAAATTAAGAGTAGTCTCTTAATCTAATAATCATATCTACTACTTATAGCAAATACCATAATTAATTACAAAAGACTAGAAACACTCTCATTTAAAGAAAGAAGAAGGCAAGAATGTCTGCTAACCATCGTGAGTGTGAACATTATGCTTAAGGTTGTAACAAGTGCAATTAAACACCAAAATAAAATGAGAGGATAAGAACTGGAAAGTTAAAGATGCAATTGTTATTTACACATTATTTGATTATTTCTACAAAAAACCCAAATGATGAATGGAAAGTTATCAATAGTTTTTTTAAGTCAGGTTTGCTGGGTAAAAGATCAGCACATCCAGGCTTATTGTATTTTCCACATCGGTATCGACCAAATTAGAAAGTTAAATTTGAAAAAGATGGCAAGGAAACCTAGAAAGTACATGCGAATAATTATAATAAAAAATATTATAAAAATTTAAGTAATGTGGGAAGAATGAATAAGCTGAGATAGAACATGTTTGTGAAGGAAGTCTTTATTATAAAGACATCAATTCTCCCCAAATTAGGCTGTAAATTCAATGCACATATAATAAAAATTTCAACATGATTTATCTTCTTACTTGACAAGTTGATTCTAAAATTCATATGAATAAATGTATAAAAACAAAGTAATTCTGAAAGAGAAGAAGGGATTTGTCTCACTAAACAAGAAGATACATTAGAAAGACATGATAATTAAGTCAGTGTAGTATTGATGTAGGCATAGACGAATATATCAATAGAACATAGTAGAGCAAACACAGATCTAACCATATATAGGACCTTGATATTGGATAAAGGAAGCATTACAGAATGATAAGGAAAGAAAGACATCTGGTTCTTCTGGGGTAGCTGAACTCAAATTTCTGAGTGTTCCAGACCATAGAGTTATGGGCTCTAAGTAGCAACTTTGGTGTTTCTATCAGAAGAGTTCTGTGGTATACTGAAGTATTTCTCCAAGTAAGGACATCCTTGGCAATATTGTTCCAGCCTACTTCTCTGGTCTTGCCAGAATTTTAATAGGCCATCTAATATCATTCAGTTAAGCTACTTTTTATTTACACAAACCATAGTGAATTCTGTTGTCTGCAACCAAAGAAAATTTGAAATAGATACAGAATTCCATGTCTAGGTATATATCCCAAGGAAAAATTCTGCAAGATGTGTACAGCAGTCATACACAAGAGTAGCCATAGAAAATCTGATCATAATGCCAAAAGATTGGAAACAAATATGTCCAGGAGGGATGGATGAAGGGATAAATAAATTGTGGTATGGTCATATGATGAAATATTATTTATCAAGTAAAATGAATTAACTAGATCTGTGTGTGTCAACATGGATAGGTATCAGATGCATAATGTTGAGTGGAAAATGTAAGTTGCAGAACGCTGTGTTCAATGATACCATTTAAATGATACCATTTACAGGGAAACTTATACATATTATGTGTGTATATATATTTACTTATATTTATATTTAAATCTAAAAACAGGAGTGGAAAAATATGCACTAAATTGATGATAGTGATTGCACCTGGGGGGGGCGGGGAATAAGAAATGAATTGTGAATGATAAGAGAAGCAGCTTCCATTTTTTTCCCCCTACAATTGTTACATTTATTTTCTTTTGGAAAACATAGCATAAATTACCTTTGGCTGTTGAGTGGGTAACTATTATTCTTTACTATTCTATACTACTCTATATTTTATAAACCAAAGAAAGAAGAGAAAGAGGAGAAGTAAGGAAAGAAGGAAGGAAGGAAGGAAGGCAAGATGGCAAGAAAGAAAAAAGAGAGGGAGGGAAGAAATACTAGTACTCATGGTTCCTATTGTCTTTTACATATGAATAATCACAGGGAACATTTCTCCTTGAAATCAGTGACATAACACACACACACACACACACACACACACACACAGTTTTTAAAAACCGCTTAATTATTTAACAAATTATTATCTATCAGAATGGCTAAAATTAACAGCTCAGGAAGCAACAGATGTTGGTGAGGACGTGGAGAAAGGGAACCCTCTTATACTGTTGGTGGGAATGCAAACTGGTGTAGCCAGTGGAGGTTCCTCAAAAAGTTAAAAATAGAACTACCCCACGAGTTAGCAATTGCACTACTAGGTATTTACCCAAAGGATACAAAAATACTGATTTGAAGGGACACATGTACCGCAATATTTATAGCAGTATTATCAACAATAGCCAAACTGTGGAGAGAGCCCAAATGTCCATTGACCGACAAATGGATAAAGAAGGTGTAGTACTATATACACAATGGAATATTACTCAGCCATAAAAAATAACGAAATCTTGCCATTTGCGAAGATGTGGATGGAGTGAGGGTGTATTATGCTAAGTGAAATAAGTCAGTCAGAGAAAGACAAATACTTTATGACCTCACTCATATGTGGAATTTAAGGAACAAAACAGGTGAACGTATGGGAGGGGGAAAAAAGAGAAAGATTGGGAAATAAACCATAAGAGACTCTTAACAATAGAGGACAAACTGAATGTTGCGAGGGGGGAGGTGGGGGATGGACTAGATGGGTGATAGGTATTAAGGAGGGCACTTGTGATGAGCACTGGGTGCGGTATGTAAGTGATGAAAACACTAAATTCTACAACTGAAACTAATTTTACACTGCATGGTAACTAAGTGGAATTTAAATAAAAACTCAAAACTACAAAATAAATAAAAAATTATCATCATTAGGTAGTGAGAACTATGTTTTACCTGTTGGGAAATACAGCTAAATTGGGGCTCAACAGTGATAATTAACTCATCTCAAGTGCTTAATAATCTCTATTCACCTAATCTTTTGAATGCCTTTTCTTAAAAAAATCTTATTTCATATACTATTTCATTCCGAAAACCATCTCAAATGAACTTGGGAAATAATCAGGGTACAAACCCTTCCTTAAAAAAAAAAAAAAGAACAACTTTGCTCATCAAGCCTACTATTTCTGAGCTGAACAGCATAATAGAGAGGTGTCATTGGTATAATGTTGAGGTTTGGGTCCTTGCATGCAGTTTTGTGTAACTGCTCTTAAAATGTCTCTGTTGTATACCTTGGAGCCCGCCCAGGCACTGGGAGAGTGTGGGGAAACAGTGAGAGGTGGGTGGGGTCTTCCCCTCCACTCTTGGGCACTATGGGCATTTTCTGGGTGACGCTGAATGGGCCTGTTTTGTTTATAGTGAGATGTTGACAATTACATACTATGGCTTGCCAGGTAGAGCTCAGAACTAGGTGTTGGGTATTAGCAGAAACTGCTCCTGGGCCTGATTCCATTGTCGATTGCTTTGTGATGTTGGTCAATAAATACAATGAAGTCCATGGAAAGAGGATGAGCTTTGAGGTCACATGTACTTGGGTTGGAATCTGGGTAATGCTGTTACTGCCTCACTGACAGTGGGCAAGTGATCTTCTTTGAGCCCTAGTTCCTTACTTTACAACTAGAGATAATATTTCTTACAAAAACAAAGTGAGTGTAAATGAGTTCATTTGTCCTCTGCATGGTACCTGGTAATGTTGGAGGCCAGGTAAATATTAGTTCTTAGTTTGCTCCTCAGTTTACTGTGTCTACCAGATGCCATAGCTGTAAGGATAAGATACAATAAGGACGAGCAAAACATTTTTTGAAGGGAAAGAAGAAAACTACTTTACAAAGTGAAGCTTTGTAGTTTCTATTCCCGAGGTAAAACTTGTTAGCAATTTTTGTTTATCTGTCTTAGGGATGCTACTGCCTTCGTTGACCTTGAATGATTGAGCAGAGCTGTGACCCAACTATGACGGTGTATCTATCACCCACTTCCAGAATTCTGAACTTGCCCACCCATGGTTAGGTCCAGACTATGGAAGATGTGTACTCCCTTCTGACCTCTCTACCCTGGCTCCATTGCCATGTCTACTGGGTCATGGTCCTCAGACTAGCTACAGTTTCCCTTCATTTACATTTTACCTGTTGGGCTGTGCATTCTTTCTGTCTTTACTCTGAAGACCATTCAATGCTGGTATTACCACCTGGCTAAGGATTTGCCAAATCGGATGTATTTTTTTGTCCAGCAATTAGGGGGAGAGCCAGAATAGGATCCACGCACATTTGCCAGATTCTCAGCAAGATACTAAGCACGTTTCCACTGGAGGATGTTGAAATTAAGTACATAAGAAATTCCAATGTTCCCTTTTGCCTTGTTACTGACTATTGAGGGGAACCAACATGTTTTTATCTCTGTGGTAGGATTGTCCCCAACGAAAGCTATACAGTCACCCCCCAGGAAATGTGATTCCCTCCTATATAGACCATCCTCAGGTCTACCTGGTAGCATCATATTGTGGGGAGTGGTTTGTGAGTTGGTGCTATACCCTCTATCGCCCAAAAAACCAAATTTTCTCTGACACCGCACCCCCCATCACCACCACCACCACTACCACCACCACCAACCAGCTCCAATCGGAACTTCAAATCTGATTGGTCTCCTGAGCAGAAGGCTTAATGACATGGCTCCCCTGGGACTCTCTGCAGGTGATATTTATGTGGAATCTGAGGGAAACACATTAGGGGGAAAATGGGAAAGATTTGGAGATGGGAAAGGCTTTAGGGTGTCTGTTCTCTGGCCTCTCTCCAATTTTTTGCCTGGGCCTTAGAGGTCCAAGCAAAACTAAAGGAACTTTGTGTTAGGTTAAGCTAAATTGTGCTGTGGGGAAAGATCTCAGTGGTTGAACACATAAAGGTTTATTTCTCACTAAGTCAGTGTTGGCAGCACGTCTCCAAGGCTGCTCCGCTCTATAAAACAACTTGGGAACACAGGTCACTTGAATCTGCTGTGCCTCTGGAACATGTGGCGTCCCTGGGGAAGGAACAAAGGGCACAGAGAACTCACAGCCCCTCTTTGGTGATTTGACCCAGAAGTTACATGCACATTTCCCCCTAGAGGGTGTTATGCTAAGCGAAATAAGTCAATCAGAGAAAGACAATTATCATATGATTTCATTTACATGTGGAATTTAAGAAACAAAACAGAGGAACATAGGGGAAGGGAGGGGAAAAATAAAACAAGATGAAATCAGAGAGGGAGACAAACCATAAGAGACTCTTAATCATAGGAAACAAACTGAGGGTTGCTGGAGAGTTGGGGGGTGGGGGATGGGGTAACTAGGTGATGGACATTAAGGAGGGCAAGTGATGTAATGAGCACTGGGTGTTACGTAAGACTGATGAATCACTGACCTCTGCCTCTGAAACTAATAATACTCTATATGTTAATTAATTGAATTTAAAGAAAAAAAAATGGAAAAAAACCCCAAAGGCATAACTGGTCACGTGTTCCAACTTCATTGGAAGAGAAGGTTGGAATCGCAGTCCTGTGAAATGAAAGGGATACGTTCTCTGCAATGAAATATTTCCAGAGCACAGATGTGCCACAGTAGGGCTCCGTGACAAGGGGGGAAGGGTTGAAGAGAGCCTTCTTCCTTTTCTGTCAGAAAATGGCGTTTCTGGGAGGCCTGAAGTTCCGGAATGCAGCCTTGTTTGGTACCTTCAGGGTTTCGAAGCTGCAGCATTGTGGGGAAGCAGCTCTTGGCCAGGAAAGCAACATGTTCCAGAATATACCAGCAGGAACAGCTGTGACAAGGGACCACCACTGAGTGGTTTGGGGTGCAGGAGAGGACAACATCAAGAAGGAAAGAACCTTGTAGAAAAACGTGAGACCCATGTATAGACATATGGAGAGTCCTCCAAATATCTGGTCCTGAATTTGTAGCCCAGGGCTATGAGATAGTAAATTTGGTAATCAGTGCTTACACTGTCCCAATGGAATCCACAGGCTGGGGGAGCTAGGGGACATTGGGTTTATACTTCAACTGCCTGTCAGATAAGAACATGCATCAAGTATATGGCTGTATGTTAGCACCGAGGAACCATTTCTCACTTGGACTGAGTCAAAACATTTTAGATTCGTACTCTATTATGAGCTTCTAAATACAGTAACTCAGGGGTCCTCAGTGTATGACCCTGGGACCAAAAGCATCAGCGTTACCTGGAAACGTGACAGAAATGCAACTTTCTGGCCTCCATTTCAGGCCTAGTAAGTCAAAGGTACTGGGAGGAAGGCCTAGCAGGGGGTTTAATAAGCCCCCTGACCCCAGTGTGATTCCGTAGCAAGGTCAAGTTTGAGAATCACTCATCAACTCATTGAATCTTGGCAACAATCCCCAAGAGTGTTCTTTTTCCTTTATTATGGCATAGGAGACTGAGACTCCAAGAAATTGCAAAGCATTACAGTTTGAGTCAAGACTTAAACTCAATCTGCAAGTCCTGTACTCAAATCTGGGGTTACAATTTTTTTCCTGGTGGAAATTTAAATCCCAGTATTTTAAGTCCTAAGTCTGGGCTGAAAGATGTAGAAAAATATCTTCTAAATTTCTCATTTTACAGATGAAGAAAACAAAGCCCAGAGAGGTTAGAACAGATACTTAATGGCAGAGCCAGTAACTGGAACAGCTTCCTGAAGCCTGGGGCAATGAACTTTCCACTAGGGCATGAAGAAACCATAATTTAATTTTGTCTGAGGCCATGTTTCTGCTTAACTGATATGATTAAGTGTCTGAATTGGGACAGGCCACCTGCGTTTTCTGCATGTCTTCCCCCACCCTCCTCCCCTACTCTGGCTTGGGAGGGGTCTGTGAAGTGGCTGTGGCTCTAGGTGGAGGGATCCCTATGGTCTGGTGATAAAGAAGCCCAAAAACGAGTTTCCAGTGTTGCACAGAGCCCACAACGGATCAGTCCCTGAGTAACAAGGGACAAACTAGGGCCCTGGGAGCACTTGAACTCTTCTTTCCTGACTTGCAAGGTCTCCTTGGGTTCATGGATTCCAGTTTCTAAGCCTGAAGAGGGTCTAAATCCTAGCTCTTCTCTTCTTTTTGGGTTTTGGGGGTATTACTTTGCTCTCTATACGGTAAATATTTAGTGAGAACTTGAGCCTAATATAATAAGGTTCAAGTCTGGAAGACCAAGATTTGATGTGACTTGTTGGCCACGTGAGTCTGTCCCATCCTCTCTCTGTGCCTCTGCACCCTTCACTGGAGAGAGGAAGAAGGCATCACCTACTTCACATATGGATGCTGGGAGAATTAAATGGCATAAACCTGCAGGAGTCCTCGGAACAGGACTGAGAAGGGCCAAGTTACCACCTTCCTCTTGGTTGGAATGTTTTACTGAAGTGTAACGTATAAAGAAGAGTGCATAAATCATAAATGTATAACCCAATGAATTTTCACAAACTGAGGACTTGGTTTAAGAAACAGAATGTGAGCAGCCGCCCAGAAGCCGCCATGTGTCCCCTTCCAGACACTTGTCATCACCCATCCCAAGATAACCATTGTCTTGACTTCAGCACCATGAATGTGTTTGTTTTAAATGTTACATAAATGGATTAATACAAAACTTTTCTGTTTGGCTTTTGTTCGCTCCACATTATGTTTATAAGGTCCATAAACTTTTCTCTTTACATTTTAGTGCTGAATTATGTCCACCTTAATAGTTTGTGGCAGCTTGTACCGCCCATGTTCTGCTCCGTTCTGTGCCCACTAAATGTTCATCTGTACCCTGAGGGCTGGACAGCTGATGGCATATGGTACTTTATCCTCTACCAATGCCTTAATGAAGTCAGAACTGTGGGTCTTCAGAAGACTATAGCCGGAGTGCTTAGGTGATTGGACACTTGCTGAGCCAGTGTCGTCAGCAATGAGATATCCTACACAGGGATGCCAGCCCCAGAGGGACAACACCTCTGCCCTGCTGTTCTGGGCTACTGCTCGCGTCCCAGGGAAACCAGCCCACAGAGGCTGCTTCAAAGCTCTGCCTGTCAGCATGGCTGAGACACCTCCTCTCCCCAAGCCATGGGATAAATAATAGATAAAATCACTGTATTTGAATAGGACAGCTCTTGGGACCTCGGGATATTTTCCCGAGGAATTAAAGAAGAGTTCTCTTCTTCACACCTCATGGAGGTGAAGAGGGGACAGAATATATCTTTGCTTAGTGCTTTGGTGTCTACAGAAGATGAAAATGAGATCTCAAGATTCTGGGGCTACTTTTTTGCTTCTTGTCTGGGGAGATATCCCTTTGTACCCAGGACACTCCGAGTCACCCCTCAAACTGTAAACAAAAAGGAGGGCTCTGTGAGGACCTGTTAAATTTCTATGTGTTTTGTATCCTGCAGCCAGCCCTGCACCCACCACCTCCCAGACAGAGAAGAAATGGACCAGAGCTTCTAAAGTTTTGGAAAACAGTGGCTCAGCCCTATTGCCTTAGGGATCCCTCACTGCGGGTTTCCTAGTTGTTGAGGCTTGGTTTCCTTAAAGTTATGACGGTGGTTTTTTTGTTTTTTGTTTTTTGGAAATAAGATCATAGACACCACGATTTTAGAGTTTGAATGTCCTTCATGTAGCCCAGATCCTTATTTGTTGTAAATGCTGCTTTTGTTACAGCCTTGAAAAATTAGTTACCTGTTTTTTAACTTTTTCTCTGAACGGGAGCTATCACCTTCGACCCCACCCCCTTCCAAGACAGCCTGTTCTGTTGAACAACCCGGTTGTCAGGAAAGACCCTTGTTGAAGTAGAGGTTTCCTCTACTAATTTCCACCCCTTAGCCTTGGTTCCTTCCTCTAGAGTCATCCAGATCTATTCCAATCCATATAGCGGATCTTTAACTATTTGAGAAATAACTATACCGTAACCCCGTTAGGTTACTTATTGAATTCCTACTTTTTGACAGGCATTGAATCCTCTCTTCTCAAAGTAAAAATTCCAAGTTTTTAAAATATTTATTACATGAAGTATTTTTCAAACTCCACATTTAAATGCTTTCTGGTTTGTCAGTGTCATTCTTGGAATGTAATGCCACATGTTAAAATGCATTATTCAGCCAAAAAAATTAGAGGATGTAATAGTAAGTAACATTGATAGTTCAACAGATCACTGGATTTCAGTGGAAACCCAGAAACAGTCCCAAATATATGTATAAGACTTTAGTGTGGGTTATAAGATTTTTGTCTTGCATAATTTATCATAATAAATCCCAGATGGATTTAAGATTTCAATGTAAAGTAAATGTCCTAAGAGAAAATATTGATATGATTATATAATCGAAGTGTGCGGCGTGACTTTGTAAGTATAATTCAGAAGGCAGAAACCATGGAGAAAATGACTAATAAATTTGATGACATAAACGTACTGTGTATGTGAAAATGTCATCAACAAATAAAGAGGCAAATAATAAACTGAAAAACATTTTTGTAACGTTCATGTCAAACAAAGGATGCAGATACTATAAAAAGATCTGTTAAAGTTAATTTTTAAATAAAAGATGAATCGTCTTAATAGAAAAAGCAAAGGAAATAAACAAGCAATTCAAGAAGACATTTAATATGGTAAATATATGAAAAATGTTCAGCTTTATGAGTAAAGGAAGATATTCTCATTAAACCTAAGTATTGTTATTCATCAATAAAACCTTTTTAAAGATGGAAAAAAAACACCAACTGTGGTCAGTGTTAGCAGGTTGTGGGGGAAAGTATACTCATATTTGGCTGCTTTAGGGTGAATTGGTATAATCCTTCTGGAGGACTACTGGATGATATTGACAAAAGGAGTCAAAAACTTTAAAAAAAATGTGCACACCATTTGATTCAGCAATTCCACTTCTGGGTAACTGTCTTATGTAAATAATCAGTATTATGCCTAAATTTTATATATATATATATATATACACACACACACATATATATATACACACACACACACATATATATTTTATATCTATGTATATATGCATGTATTATGTATTTATGTATATATACATTCATTAAAACATTATAATTGTACTTATGTATAAGTATACTTATAATCTAAACTTTTATTCTATTTATATATTTAAAGATTTTATTTGCTTATTTGAGAGAGAGAGTGAGCACAAGCAGGGGGAGGGGCAGAGGGAGGAGCAGACTCCTCACTGAGGGGGAAGCCTGAGGCAGGGCTCCATCCCAGGACGCTGGAATCATGACCTGAGCCAAAGGCAGATGCTTAACCAACGGGGCCACCCAGACGCCCCTAAACTTTTAAATCATACACTCCATCTGTAAAAAAGAATTAAGTAACATTGAGCAGATACTCCAACAGATTTATACATCTTTTATAAATTGCCTACATATAGTAACATAACAATATATTAAATGCAGTATGAAACATATGAGATAGATATATTAAAAGATGAGGTAAATGGAACCAAAAGGAAGTACTAAGACCTGTTTCTCCTTGGCAATGAAGTGATTGACCCTGTGCAGCCTCTGTAAGTGGGAGCCTCTGACTTTATTACATCAAAAGTTGGAAACATGTCTGCCAGAGTTAAGTGGTACATAAATTTTAACACAACAGTCAATACACTGGAATAATGTATAGCATTTTAAATTACAGGGTGGAATAAATGGGTTATGAAACAGTGTATGTGGTGGTTCTACTTCCCATAATGGTAAAGTAGCTTATAGCAGGCTGACCTTCCCAGAGATTATTATTATAAATTCTGTACAAAGTATAAAACACAACAATTTGAGGGGCGCCTGGGTGGCTCAGTCGTTAAGCGTCTGCCTTCGGCTCAGGTCATGATCCCAGGGTCCTGGGATTGAGCCCCACATCGGGCTCCCTGCTCAGCAG